>NC_041393.1:442892296-442926103 GCF_002162155.2 Triticum dicoccoides | reverse complement strand
CGTGCGCCTATGATGGAGGGAGGGATTCTGGTACTTAGGGGGGTGTGTGTCACATAGAGAGAGAACAAGGGCAGAGATTGTTAGATGGGTCTATGTAGCACGAGCAAGATATGTGTATGTGTGAACCAGGGAGATATAAAGTTTGAGAAAGATAGAGGAGCCCCGATACGGTTGAGTGGTGCGTCAGATAGCTGAGAGGGGGAAAGAGCTATTCCATCCGCTCGATAATGTCGTGCATATATATTTTTTAGAAGTCAAACTTTCAAAACTTTGACCAAGTTTAAGCAAATATTATTTATATCTACAATAATAAAGATACATCATATGAAACTACATCTCATGATGAATCTAATGATATATGTTTGTCGTTCTACATGTATATGTTTGTCGTTCTACATGTAAATGTTTTTATCCATGTACATGGTCAAACTTTGTGATGTTTGACTTTTCGATAAATCTATATGCTATGGTCCGAAGAGAATGCCTAAGTCGAGATAGATCAAATGCGTGTGAAGGAGAGTGAGTGAGTGTGGAAAAAGAGTATCTGTGTGAAAGAGAAAGGGATAACAAACGATAAATTAGAGAGAGTGTGTGTGTTCGTTTCTTATACAAACATATCACGCATGCATCTCTGAGATAGAAAAGTGACGTGAGGAGATACATGAAGATAGCTAGTGCGTGATTGTTTGCAATGGAGAGAGACACCCCTATAGCACATGTCCAATAGAGGTCTGGCCAACAAGGAACGAAGGTCGAGAGGGACGCATGGAGAAGATGGATGCATGGGGAGGGAGAGAGGGTGTTTGTGATAGAGAGATCCCCACGAGATCGTGAGGGGACTATATGGGTGGGAGATCGAGGGACGAGGTGCATGTGCGATAGAAAGATGCCCCAAGGGAAATCAAGATAGACCATGCACATGTTTGCGATGGAGACTAAGAATTAGCTAGTCATACACATATAGGGGGGACTGCGTGTGCCTACAATTGAGTGAGAGACCATCATACATGGCTAGGCATTAGATTATGTGTGTGTGCATGTGAGATGGAGAGAGAACGAGGGAGAGCGATAGAGTTTTAGATGGGTCTATCGAGTGCGAGTGAGATATGCATGTGTATGTGTGACCGAGGGAGATGGAGAGTTTGAGAGAGAGAGAGGGAAGTGCTCCGAGATGGTAGAGTCGTGCGTGAGAGAGTTACAGGCAACGAGCCAGGGAATTTGTGTGCGTACGATGAGTGCACCCAAGATATTTAGCTTGGACTAGAGAATCATACATAGTGTGCGAGAGAGACCTATACATGGAATGTGCATGCGAACTAGAAAGACCCCCCACACAAAGAGAGAGATAGAGAGTGAGAGAGAGAGAGAGGGAGGGACCAACAAGGTTTGTGTTTGGATGAGTGCGATGGAATTGAAGATTGTCAGCGAGAGAGAGAGAGAGAGAGAGAGAGAGAGAGAGGGAGAGAGAGAGAGAGAGATCAGGAGTCCGGGAGAGGGGGAGGTCGCGTTTTATGCATCAAAGACTGATATAAACCATGTTTCGATATAAACTTGCATTCAAATATTTAAATTGTAGAACATGTTGTATGCAATCTACACATGAACGTAGATATGCGTATCAAACAAGTTCATTAATTTCACTTTCAACATGTTTATGGAGTACTATAATACTGTACAACATGCTACTCGATTGAGGTGTTCAATTTTGGATTTAGTTCACTATTTTGACCTGGTGAACGAGCTATTTCATTGAATCGAGATATTTCATTTTGGGTTTGATTCCTGTTTTGAGTGGGTCAAGTATTTGTCATATAGTAAATCCTTAGCAACGAGCATGTAAAAACACATTAGTCCCGAGCATCATATCTCCATCTAAAAAAGAAGTGGGAAGCTAATATTTCAAAATTTTATTCGAATCGACTTGGTAAGGTAGACGTGGATGCTCATTCTCCCAAAATTTGAATGAACCGCTAAACACCCTTTGCTCAGTGGAATTCGCCCGAGCAAATAAATGGGAGACATGAAATTACCGGCCTATGTGGGAAACACATCAATTTTCCCGTTGTACATCGAGGGTAGGTTCGTAACTTCATCCTAACGCGCCTTCTCCTCGGCCGAAATGACATGTGCTGAATAATTCATAAACCATTGGCGGCAAAACACCCACTCCTCGCCCAAAATCGCTCGCGGCGACTATTTCAAAACATGCACTCCTCGCTCGAAATCGCTTGCGCCCAATATTTCAAAACACGCCCTCCTCGCCCGAAATCGCTCGCGCCCACTATTTCAAAACATGCCCTTCTCGCCCGAAATCGCTCGCACCCACTATTTGGGAGAAGCAAAGTTACACTACTATCCCCGACCCTCAGTACAAAGACCCAAGCCCAGAAGCCTAAAGGCAGGGTTAGAACTCTAACTCCCCCCCCACATTTCAGACAAATGCGTCTGTAAGACATGGTTCCCCCTCCCAATTCCCCATTCGTACCTCATGGGCTTCAAATCACCTTCTCCCCGGAAGCTCCCTTCTCCCCAGCCGTGAAACCTCAGCCCCTCCATGGCGCCCCCACCGCACCAAATTCACCGCCACCATCCTCCCCAATGCCGAAGACGTTGTCCTTTAGCCGTCGTGCACTGGGCCGTGTGCCTCTTACTCCGTGCTGCCGGAGCTACCTCGACGACGGCTGCCTGAACCGTACCAGAGCTGATTCACCCCCACCATTGTGCATGGCGCCAGAGCAGCTCTGGACCAGAGAAGAAAAATTGAGTGTAAGGCTCAAAATATTTCATGAATGAAATATATTTTAGCATAAAAGTGATTTAAAAACATCACATGACATCTCCAAATTTTTGTGGAAATTTTAAGTGAATTTATCAAATGGTTGTAGTTCAATTAAGGCCATTTAACCTAGAAAAACCCTTTTCAAGAAAATAAAGATCAAGCAACATAATTATTTAATTAGTTACACTGATAAAAGGAAAGTTTTTCTTGAGAGGTTAAAACAAGTCCAACAACATTTTTGAAAAGTTTTCTCTTTGGGAAAAACTCATCATAACAGGGAAGGAAATGATTAAAAATCAAAATGGAGCTCAAAAATTCAAAGTTTTAAATCCTGGCAAAATTTTATTCCATTAAAAACAAGGCCAAAATTTTTGAGGTGTCACACAGAGCCACGCCCACGACTACGCTTAGCAGGGCAGAGGGAGGAGTCAAATCCGCAAGACAGTCAAAGCAACGCCAAGACACAGAGACACAAAGAGCAAGAGGGCGAGGTGGTTTCCCCTGGGAGACCCTTGCTAGGCGGCTTCCACATCCCCGACAAGGACCTTGCTAGGGTGACTTACCCAATGCCAGCAGAGCGCACCACCCTTGAGCCCCAAGTTTTCCAACACCACCAACCATGTTGGGACCAAGGCTCGGGAGGCGCCTCTATGGTGGCATGCAGATCTTTGTGAAGACAAGAAACACTCCAAGTCAGATGAGGATTAGAAGACGACGAACCTTGGCGAAATCGTTGTGGAGAAAACCCACAAGACCTCCGGCAAGATCCTTGTCGGGGACGACCACAACGCCATAGCAAGACCCTTGCCGAGGCCCCGGCAAGGCCCTTGCTGAGGACATCCACGGGGCCACAGCCAGACGCACACCCACCAAGTTTCCACCGCTGCTCCCACGCAACTGCGAGCCCACCAGCTAGGCAGGCACCTGCGAGTCAACATGAGGCTTCCAAGCCAACTCAGCGTGTGCCTACGTGGTGGCATGCAAATCTTCGTCAAGGCCCTACCACCGCGCCACCTTAGCAGCCTGCCAGCCTACATGGCGCTGACCGCCTCGCTGGCTCGGGCGCGTGTCGAAGCAGGGTGGAGCGGCGATAAAGCAAGAGGGACACCTAAGGGGCGCATTAAACGCGTCTTGTCCCGTAATGGCTAAGCGATAAGCTTAGCCACCGTACACCGATGCCACCTCCTGTATGCCACTGTGGCGATCCCCTTGCCTATAAAAGGAGGCCCGAGGCATCCAGGAGAAGGATTCGGACGCTTGGAAAAGTTACACCCATCGTAGCTACCTCAAAAACTGCAAGAAAACTGATATACACACCAAAGCAAGACTAGGGTATTACGCATACTCGCGGCCCGAACCTGGATAAACGACCCTTGTGCTTGTGCTGACTGCTGATCCTGCTCTTCTCACGACCCTGCGCCAAGAAACTATAGTAGGGATTCTCGTGATCCCATAGGTGTCATTTCCACCGACATCTTTGGTGCGCCAGGTAGGGTGCGCAGTTGTGAGAATCTATTTTAGGCGCGTATTGAACAGCTCTTCGTCGCCATGGCTTCAAGGAAGAAGGCGACCAAGCGAGCAACACTATCGGCGGATGCAGCAAGCGCTCGCGCAACGTCAAGAAAGCTAAGTCATACAAAAACTGTGAGTAATTCCTTTTTATATAAGGTTATCCTCCTCGGAGATCTTTCCTTCCTATAAGAAACCTGCACGTAGTGGGCCCTTCCATTATTGGCAACGCCCTTGGTTTGTTTCGAGTCTGCTCAACAGATCGAGCGGCTGCGTCGAGAACGGCAGGTTGGCCTTCCGCTATTGGCAACACCCTCGCTCTGTCTCGAGTCCGCTCGACAGTGCAAGCGGCCGCGCTAAGAACGGCAAGGTGGTTCGCATTGCAGCAAGCACACCCTGCCTGCCACTAAAGGATCTGTCAGGACCCCGACTCGATGTCACATCGATCTAGCCGGTAACACCTCATATCACTTTGCGGCCTCACGCACGGTATCCCCATGGGTGTCGCCTTACCTTTGCCCGGGACCGTTTGCGCCTTTTGGCTCACGTATATGATAGTGTCGCTAGCATCCATATGATAAGGAGCCCGGGCTGACATGACTAGTCGTAAACCCAAAGTGGCACAGACTTACAGGGACAGGCATCCATGACCCAGCTTCGAACGTGTCGGTCATCAGCAAATGGGTCCGGGCTGTAGCACTGGGCTAGCAGGACTCCGGTAAACCGGGCTGTAGCGGGCTAACAGGACTCCGGTACTCAAAGCGTGACATTTCCCCGAAGGGACAGACACAGGAACGAAGAAGGACACATGCCGGCCAGCCTAAGTGTTCCAGAGCAGTAGCAAGCTACCATGGCTCAGCGGTAACACTAGGAGACATTTCCCGGTAAGAGAGGCTACTAAAGATAAACAACTAGGTAGTCAGATCCCACACATACCAAGCATTTCAATCATACACACAATATGCTCGATATGTGCAAATACAACGAAGCATCACAACATGACTCTATGACACAAGTACTTTATTTAAGGCTCAGGGAGCCATACATAACATACACAAAGGTACGTGTCTCACGACCCAACATTCAAGTCATACAGTCATACAAACCAACAGCGGAAGTAACTTGTCTGAGTACAGACAACTAGTAAAATAAAAGAGGCTTGGAAAGCCTAGCTATACTACATGGTCCTTCACAAGCTCAGGGTCACCACCTGGGTCTTTAGCCTACTCGTTGATGTCAACGTCTACATAGAACCCATCATAAGGGGTTGCAGCGTCTTCTGTAAAAATGTAGATTATAGCAACATGAGTACAAAGGTACTCAGCAAGACTTACATCAGATCCTACATACATGCATATTATCAAGAAGGGTTGGTGGAGTTATTGCAGCAAGCCAGCTTTGACTCTTGGCTAGACTATCCTACGATACTTCAACTTGAAATGGTTTTGCGCACACGAGTCCACTACTCACCACTTCAATACACTACCGAGGATCCACCTCCGTCTTCCTACGGAAGAGCCATCCTCGGCACTCACACTTATCTTGAGGCTTTTAGCAGTTTCCATTTACTTGTCTATGAACTGTATAGGCAACCAAGTAGTCCTTTACCGCGGACGCGGCTATTCGAATAGATCATGTTAACCCTGCACGGGTGTACTTCTTCATACACGCTCTCACCACTTACCATCGTTTACACGACATGTACTCGGCAACCTTCAAGCGGAAGCCCAACGTGGGTGTCGGCCACGACCTACCTAGTCACCTAAGCCTCCAGTCCAGGTTTATCGCCTATTCAGGTTCCATCCGCAGGGAGTCCGGCCGAGGTTTCCCATACGGCCCCAAACGATGTGAACAAGGTTCCCGAGATACCTAACGGGTATTCGGTACACCCGGCCACGTACCTACCGCATCACAGCCCACCCCTACGGTCAGCGCTGTCCACGGCCTCCAGTAGGCTACAAACACCAGAAACTACTTGCAACTCCTGGACGGAGTACTAGGGTGATTAAGAAGCCGAGAGGGTCCATTGGTTTCGGGCCCAATGCATGGTAGTAGCTGATTCTTAAATCACACATACAGATCTCAGTGCTTAAGGTCAGCTTCAATGAAACAACCCACCATGTACTCCTACATGGCCTCTCATCGATACCTTTACCAAATCGTGTTCACCACACCACTCTCATTACCGACATAAACATTCACTCTAGCCCATCACCCAGATGAACCAGACCTGACACGACTCTAAGCATAGCAGGCATAGCAAGGTAGGAACAACACATACATATGGCTCAATCAACTCCTACACATGCTAGTGGGTTTCATCTAGTTACTGTGGCAATGACAGGTCATGCAGAGGAAATGGGTTCAACTACCGTAGCACACAGCAGTTTGAAACGCGTTGTCTTAATGCAGTAAAAGAGAGCAGGAGCGAGAACATGGGATTGTATCGATATGATCAAATGGTTGGTTGCTTGCCTGATGGTTCGATGCACTGATACTGTTCTTCGTTAGGGTAATCACGGTACTCCTCGGAGGCAGAACCTGTCGCAAAGGACACCGATACACAACCATCAACAAACAATGTGCAATAATATGATGCATGCATGAAACATGGCAATATGAGTGTGTTGGACTAATGCAAATAAAACCAGAAGGGTTTGAACAAATTTGAATCAAAGATTCAAATTTCAAACTCAAGCATGGCCTTTCAAAGTGCTTTTCCTTGTTCTGCTTAAAACATCAATTTAACTTGTTTGATCATGCATGAAAATAGTACAGATGGATAGATTGGATTTTTCTGATCATTTTTCATATATAATTTGTCCAATTTGGAGTTACAGAATAAAAGTTATGAATTTTTGAAGTTTAAATAATATTCTGGAATTTCCTGATTAAATTTAAATCCAGAAATATAATTATTGCGCCAGCATGACGTCAGCATGACGTCAGTGGTCAACTGCGGCTGTCTGGGGTCAAACCTGACGTGTGGGGGCCACACGTCAGTGACAGGGGGGTTTAACAGGATTAAATTAATCCTAATTAGGGATTAGTGGCGCTGGGGCCCACTGTCAGTGTCAGGTGGGGTTGACTAACGGTAATTAGCACTAACTGACCACCTGGCCGATGGGGCCCACGCGTCAGTGACCCTGGGGGGGTCAAACCCCAGGTCAGACAAGTCAAACCCGCCGGCGGTTAGTCGCCGGCGAGGTCCGCGGCGTACAGGGGCCTCGGGTTTCCTCTGTGGTGCTCCAAACGGCGTGCGGCTAGGTGCGTTGGATAGCTAGCTCGATGGCGCGTCGGACGGTGGCCGTGGCTGGGCCTGGGGAGGCCGGAGTCGACGGCGGCGAGCTCGGCTGCGGCCGCCGGGGTTCGGTCGTGCACGGAAACGGGGTTGGAGCTCGAAGGCGAGCTAAGCGAGGCGCTAGGGATGCTCTACGGGGCCTTACGAACTTGTTGGACTCGCCGGATTGACCAAATGGTCACCGGAGCTGCGTCGACGGCGAGCTCGGCGACGGCGGAGGTTCGGCCGTGGTGGGAACGAGGTTACGGCGCGGGAACGAGGGGAAAAAGAGGGGGAAACGGTGGCAGAGCTCACCGCGGTTGCAGTGGGCGTCGAAGCGGGCTCGGGGACGCGCTGGAGACGGCGAATCGACGGTGATGATCTCCGGTGGCCGAGGAGGGGAACGGCGACGTAGGCGGCGATGCAGGGCTTCCGGAGACCCGTGGAGCGGTGGGGAGGAAGAGGGGGTCGAGGCGGAGCTCCTGAGCTAGTCGGGGGAGCGAGGGGTGGCCGGTGACGGCTGCTATAGCGAACGGCGGCGACGGTGGTGTTCGGTCGTGAGAGAGAGAGAGGGAGCAGCACGGGAGAGAGGGGGGATAAGGCCAGGGGATCGGGGCGGCACCGAGAAGAAACGTCGCGGCGTCGCGCTGGCGGGGGAGGCAGGCAGACGAGCTGGTGGCGTGGCGCTCCGGCCGTGCGCGCGCGCCGGCCACACGCCTGGCCGACTGGCGCCAGGAGGACGACGACGGTGGTGGGCTGGGCTGGCTTGCTGGGCCGGCCAGTTGGCTGGGCCGCACAGGGAGGAGCCCAGGTAAGCTCCTCCTGTTATTTATTTTTCTGTTTTCTAATTTCTGACATTTGTTTTGATTTAAATAATATATTAAATCATTTATTTAACTTATGCCAATTTTTGCAGGAGCTAGATATATTATTCCAGAGCTCCTTTATAATTGGCATAATATTTGGACATATATTAATATATATAATTAATATATTTCCAATGCAAATATTTATGCATTAATTCCAAATGCCCAAAATAAATACCTATGAGCTCTTAAAAATATTGGTTTGATTTTTATCTCTGTCCAATATTTTCAGAGAGCAACATGAGCATTTTCTTGGACCCTTTTGGAGAAATTTTTATTTGGGTCATTTTCAAAATGATTCTGAGGGTTTCACAGATCCCCATTTCAAGTTTCTCATGAAAGAGTAAACATGATGCAACACTCTAATGCATGACTAGCTAGGGTGTGACAGGATCCGTCCTTCAAAGCGCTGCGGTTTGGGTTTACACGCCGGCAAGCCTGCCCAATTAGCGTAGTGTGGACACACAAGGATGGGTTGAACAGGGAAATAACATGCATCGATTTAAAACACTACAGAGTTATATTACATCAATTTTTACTGCGGTTCTAACTAAAAATATGAATTGTCTTGGTCGTGAACCTATAGTGGCAACAAGAAGCGGGGTGCCTAATCCCGGCGATGTCCCTCTACCCTCTGAATTCCACCGACGCGGCTGATGATGGGCTTGATACGCTTCTTGAGCACCGTGATGTCTGCATTATCCGACAAGCTATCTAGCGCGGCGTCGAAGTCAAGGTTGGGGTTCCAGTATGCCAGCTTGGTGAGGACCTTGGTCATGGCGCCCCGGCAAAGTATCCGCGCCTCGCTGGCCAGGGAGCTCGCCCAGTTCGAGTTGAATCATTCCAGGGCTCCAAGGATGCCCTCGAAGAACAGGGTCAGCCTGGCATTGGGGCTCACGTTCGTCTCTGTGGTGTAGCTCACGTCCGGCATCCCCATGCCAGCCAGCTTCTCGGTGGTCCTATTGGCGATGTCGATGAGGCAGCTGATCCAAAGGTTCTCGCCCTTCAAAAAATCCTCATGAGTGGGGCATCGTCCTTCCGCAGCTGTTTCTCCAACTCCAGGCCTTTGGTCAGGGCCTCCTCTCGAGCTTTGGCCTCCAAAAGCGTCTTCTCCAGGCCCTTCAGCTTCAGCTTCAGGTCCTTGAGGAGTCGTTGGCGCGGGAGAGCTGATCGGCCTTGGCGAGGATGTCGTCCTGCGCCACCGTCAAGGCGCAGTTGGCTGTTTCCCTCTCCTTCGCTAGCTGATCGGCCCTGGCCTTCGGGCCGTCCTGCTCTGGCTCCAGCTCCTTCACCTTGTCGCCATGGGCCCGAGCTTGGGCGTCAAGCACTTGCTTGTGCTTCTGCTCCAGCTCCCGGGTCCGCGCCGAGGCAAGCTTCTCGACCTCCTCATCCTTGCCGCGGAGTGTGGCGGCAAGCGTCGCCTCACGGGCGACGAGGTCTTCCTCCTGAGAGTCCAGCTAAGCCTGGCGTTGGGACCGGGCGGCCTCGGCCTTGGAGGCCTCTTCCCTCGCCGTCTCCTGAGCCTTCTCGATGTCGGCCTGCTTAAGGAGAAGCTCCAGCTCGTGCCCCGCCAGCTAGCCTTGGGCGGCCTTCAGTTCCTCGTGGGCCTGGCGAAACCAGGCCTGCGCCTCGGCAACACGCTTCCCGAGGTCTGCCTCTGCCTTGCCCGCCACCGCCTCCCTGGACTTCGCCTTGTCCAGGCGGGCGGGATGGAGCGCATACAGCTTCTAGAAGCTCACTCCCATGGCCCGAAGAAGCTGCTCCTCCTGGGTGCCACTGCCACTGGTGCTCGGTTCCTCAACGACCTTGAGCCTGGTGGCGGCGAGCACTTCGTCATCAAACACCTCCCCATCGGCCGGAGCCCTGGAGCTCGCCGTCCCTGGGAGGTGGACTAACAAGTCGTCTCCCACCTTCAGCGTTGGTCATTGACTACCTCCTCCTCCCCGGCAGCGGCCTTGCCGGCCTCCCAGCAGCGCCCTTGTCGGCTTCCTCAGCAGCGCCCTTGCCGGTCACCTTGGTGGCAGCCTTGCCGGTCTCTCCGGCATGCCCCTTGGTGGCATCCTTGGCCGTGGTCGTGGCGGCCTCCTCGACGGCGATCTTGTCGGCCTCAACCGCGGCGTCCTTGGCGGCCTCCGTCATCACGGTATCGATGTCCCCTTGGTCCGCCAAGGGGGGATCTAGATGCCAGAAGGGAGGATGAGGCAAGGCCAAGATCAAGTTTCAAAAAGAAGAAGAGTAAAGAAGATCAGATGACTCACCCGTAATGGCCTGAGAAGAAGTGCCCCCCTCCCCGCCAACATCTGTCGCCGGGACGGAGTCACCAGTGCCCAAGTCTCCCTCCTCCTCCTCCGTGCGCGTGGGCTTGGTGTCTGGCGCCCTTGCCGGGGACACCCCCGGGGGCGGTTTGGTCGATGCGGGCGGCATGGTGGGGTGGCCCTTGGTGGCTCCTCCTGCTATTGCCCTCCTCCTGCAGCCACAGCAAGGTTAGTACCAAAAAGTCACGCCCCGGCGCACGTTGATGAGGAGTAGGTGGTGAACGCACGCTAGGGGCTGAGCCGGGGGCTGTGTCGTGGGCTGCTGTCTGGGCTGCTCTCTACCACCAGCGGAGCCTTTGAGGTACCCGCCGGGGCTGGCTTCCCGTCGAGGCCTTGGCCCTATTCGCCGCCCGCTGGGCTAGCGTCTCCATTTCCCCGCGAAGACAAAACCGAATCAAGGAAGGCGGCACGAGTAGAGAGGACGGAAACAGCAAGGGGCAGAATGCTTACTCATCCTCCACCTCCTCTTCTGTTGCCTTCCTCTTCTTCCTCGGGTTGAGGGACGAAAAGTAGAAGGCGACCTTCGTGCCGGCACTTGCGGGAGGTGGGGAAGGCGATGGAGTCCGGAAGCGTTTGGGTGAAGAAGAGGTGGTCGCTTTCTTCTTCGCCACCGCGGCCTTCTTCTTCGCCACTGCAGCCCTCGTCACGCCCTCGTCAAGAGCTGGCCCGACGCAGGACGCGTCTTTCCTTCATAGCCGAGGGGTCACCGGCCTCGGCCTCCTCCTCGGACGATTCTTCGCCCACGCCCCCCCATAGGGGGGCCTCGGCGCTGACGCCGCCTGCCTCCGTGGCAGACTTCACCCACTCGGCAAGCTCTTTCTCTTTTGCAGCCACGGCGGCCTCATTCTCCACGCCGCCGGTGTTGACGGCCGCCCCAGCGAGCTCCGCCTCTACCACTCTAGCGGCGATGTAGTCCAGCCCCTCCTGGGTAGTGTCCTGGATGAGCAGCGGCTCGTCATGATCGAGATCTTTGACTAAGTTGTCGAAGAACTCCTCCACCTCGTGTGCCGGGGGCTCGACCCAGGCTGGGTCAAGACCGTGCGCGTTGAAAACCGGTATCATAGCGAGGATGTCGGCCTGCCGGGTGTTGTTGCTCAGCGGGACCACTCCCGGCGGCAGCCCAAACAAGGGCCTCTTTATGGCCTTGCTGGACTTCACTGCCTTGTCGGTCCTCTCCACCTTGCCGTCGGCGAACACGTCGAGCTGGAAGAGCCTCCGGTAATACCAGGAGTGTCCCATCACCGTGAGGTTGTGCTTCAGGCCGGTGTAGAGCCTCATGATGTCGACCGCGTTCCTGAAATCCCAGGCTGGCCTCCCCTTGTTGTGCAGCAGAGCGATTCGGCGGCGGATGAAATCCGCCGCAATCATCTCGAGGGTGAGCCCGGAATCGGTGAGGCGGCGAATCCTGGTGGTGGCGATCGAAAACTTCTTGTCATTGGGGTCGAGGTCACTCCAGCCCGCGCCACGGAGCAGCGGCTCCCGACGAACACGCCAGCAGAACTCCGGTGGGTTCTCCTCCACGATCCAGCACCATCGGCCCCGCCACTCCTCCCACCTCTCCTTCACGGTGCTCTGGGTATGAGCCTTTCCCTTGGACCCTCGGGATCCAGGCGACGCATCCAGAAAGGGCGCCCCCGGGTTGGATGCGGGGGGAG
This sequence comes from Triticum dicoccoides, assembly GCF_002162155.2. Classification (NCBI taxonomy): domain Eukaryota; kingdom Viridiplantae; phylum Streptophyta; class Magnoliopsida; order Poales; family Poaceae; genus Triticum; species Triticum dicoccoides. The sequence continues at coordinate 442,913,699 of NC_041393.1, read as the reverse complement.
AAGTAGTGGCGGAAAAGCGCCGTGCTGGGAAACACCCCGGCGAAGCCCTCACAGAGGTGGGAAAAGCACTCCAACCACGCCACGGAATTCGGCGCGAGGTCCAACAGATGGAAGCCAAAAGTGCGCATGACATCATTCAAGAAGTCGGAAAAGCGGGGAAGAGCCCGCATGACATCGTTGAAGAAGTCGGAAAAAGGGGGGCAGAGCCCACAGAAGAAGAAGTCGATGAAGAATGGGTACCGTTTTGAGCCGCCCTTGTTGCAATCCACGGGGAGGGCGCGCGTGGTAGGATGCGCCATCATCTCCGCTCCCCCCACAAAAGCTTGAAGTAGTCCTTGAGCTCAAACACGTCGATTGACGACGGGATGAAATAGGCAAACTGCGCCCGCCGCGCCACCGCCTTGCTCTCCGACATCTACTTCTCCTTCATGTCCTTAACCACGCCCTTGCCCTTGCCAGATTTAGGCACGATGGCGGCTAGGAAGAGGGCAAGGGATCGAAGGCAGTGGGGGGCGCAGCAGCAGCGAGCAGGTGCTTGAGGAGGAAGAAGATGAGGACGGCGATGTCGAGATTGGGGAAAGCACACAGGGTAAATGAGCCGCATGCCCGCAAATATTCCTTTTTATGGGGAAGACGCGGGCCGCCTCTTTCCCATTTATTCGTTCGTGACGCATGCCTGCTGCAACCGCCCCACGCATGCCCCCCACATCACACACGACCCCCATGTCACGCATTCAATGCGGGTCGTGGGGAAGCGCAGCGGACGAAAAGTTACCGCGGTAAAAACCGCCCCGTCTGCCCGCGCACCGTTTGGGGCCTAGCGCAACAACGTGTTGCGCTTATGTGTGGCCCAGGCCCGGTGGCTCCTGTCGGTGTACTAAAGTTGGGGCACTCCTTTGTACCCCTTACTTGTGGACGGGCAGTCAGAGCCGCGTCCACGGCCATGCTTAGCAGGGCAGAGGGAGGAGCCAAAGCCGCAAGATAGTCAAAGTGACGCCAAGACATAGAGACACAAAGAGCAAGGTGGTTTCCCCTGGGAGATCTTTTTCGGGCGGCCTCTACATCCCCGGCAAGGACCTTGCCGGGGTGACTTGCCCAATGCCAGCAGAGCGCACCACCGCTGAGCCCCAGGTTTTCCAACACCACCAACCACGTTGGGACCAAGGCTCGGGAGGCGCCTCTATGGTGGCATGCAGATCTTTGTGAAGACAAGAAACACTCCAAGTCAGATGAGGATTTGAACACAACGAACCTCGGCGAAATCCTTGCCGAGAAAACCCACAAGACCTCCGGCAAGATCCTTGCTGGGGACGACCACAACGCCATGGCAAGACCCTTGCCGGGGCCCCGGCAAGGCCCTCGCCGAGGACATCTGTGGGGCCACAGCCAGGCCCACACCCGCCAAGTTTCCATCTCCGCTCCCATGCAGCTGCCAGCCCACCAGCTAGGCAGGCACCTGTGTGTCAACATGAGGCTTCCAAGCCAACTCAATGCGTGCCTACATGGTGGCATGCAACTCTTCGTGAAGGCCCTACCATCGTGCCACCTCAGCAGCCTGCCAGACTACATGGCGTTGACCGCCTCGCTGGCCCGGGCACGTGTCGAAGCAGGGTGGAGCGGCGATAAACTGAGAGGGACACCTAAGGGGCGCATTAAATGCGTCTTGTCCTGTAATGGCTAAGCGATAAGCTTAGCCACCGTACACCGATGCCACCTCCTATATGCCACTTTGGCGATCCCCTTGCCTATAAAAGGAGGCCCAAGGCATCCAGGAGATGGATTCGGACGCTTGGACAAGTTATACCCATCGTAGCTAGCTCAAAAACTCCAAGAACACTGATATACACACCAAAGCAGGACTAGGGTATTACGCATCCTTGCGGCCCAAACCTGGATAAACGACCCTTGTGCTTGTGCTGACTGCTGATCCCGCTCTTGTCACGATCCCGCGCCCCGCAACTGTAGTAGGGATTCTTATGATCCCATGGGTGTCATTTCCACCGACAGCGGGTTGCACCGTGAGGCTGGCCGACATCGAGAGGCTCTTTCAGGGCCCTGGGAGGGGGCGTGGGTTGTGGCGAGGACGAGCACGCGCCCCTACCACAACCTGCGACGTGGGCAGGGTGCAGAATGGTGCTGCACCCTGCATGCTGCATCCAGCAGCTCGACAACCCGCTCCAGCAGGGCGTCGTGGCCGCTTTCCAGCAGCCTACATCTGAGGAGCTCTCGAGCCATGATGTCCGCAGCTCGCATGTTTGCCTGCTCCCTGCGTGTGTGTGGTGCGGTTGCCGCAGTGTAGCTTGCAGATCACGCGACTACGCGGTTGCGGCGCGGCGCCAGAGGGGAGGGCTGCGCCCCGCGCCCCCACGGCCGGCTGCCCCAAGCAGAGCACGGGCCACGAGCAAAGAGGAGTGGAGGTCCTCCTCGTTGGCGGGGGCTGTCGAGGAGGCCCGGATGATCCAGTGCTCGACGTGGGCCCTCGGGGTGTTAGCCATGGCGTTGGTGGAGTGGCGGAAGACCGGACGATGGAAGAGGAGATCCGATGCACCCCTACCTGGCGCACCAAATGTCGGATTACGGGTTCCGCAAACCCTTGAAAGGTTCGAAGTCTAGGGTGCGTGTGGAGATCTTAACCTACCCAGCCTTCCTACTCACAATCCTCCTAAGCCTAGCGCGTTGGGCTCAAAGAGATAAAGAGACACATCAGTTTATCCTGGTTTGGGCCACCTTGCGGCGTAATACCCTACACCAGCGTTTTGGTGGATTTCCTCGAAGGGCTGAGGATGAACTAGTACAATGGATGAACTAGCCACAGGAGGTGAGGTGTTCTTGAGTTCAATAGAGCTGGTGAGGTGGTCGGGTGAGAATGGATCCCATCCCCTCTATGTTGTTGTCTACGTCCTATTTATAATGGCCTTGGTCCTCTTCCCAAGTGTTGGCGGGAAGGGATCCCACAACGGTGAGATTTGATAGGGGACAAGTAGTACATCCTATTCTGACTAAAGTGGTCTTCGCTCGCGAAAGGCCTCTGGTCGTGACGCCGCAGTGGGCTCGGTGACGACCTCCGTCCCGCCGTCCTGGCGGTCTTGGTCTTGTTGAACCAGAATGGAAACCTTTGGCTGATTCCTCAGGACTCCGCGCCCGCGGCTTGCCTCCCTTGCACCGAAGAGGAAACTTGTGCTCTACGCCCGCTGGCGCCCGCCTGGCGCCAGCCTGGCCTTGGTCGTCATGGCTCACGTCAGCTGAGCCTCGTGAGGTGCACCTTGCATAGAACTCTCCGCCTCTCGGGAGCCAGCCTACGGAGGCTGATCCCCTCGGGGGTCTTGTTCTCGTCCTCCTCACGAGGTTTGGCCCCTCGTGAGGGTCTTGAGTCGTTGATGCTATAGCCGGGCCGTACCAGGCCATCGATGGAGCCACACAGTGGACCGCAGGCAGGCAAGTCTAGAAACCCCCATATCCAGAACGCCGACAGCTAGAGATGCCTACTTCACCGGGCCACAAGATAGGTTGTACCCTCATCTCAAATCACTTTATTTAGGCGTCAGTGTCGGATGTTGGGTTCCGGCAAACACTTAAGGTTCGAACTCTGGGGTGCGCACGAAGATCTTCCCCCTACCAGTCCATGTCCGATCTCCTCGTGAGAATCTAAGCTAAAACAATGAACAACACGAGGGACACAAGATTTATACTAGTTCGGGCCACCGTTTGTGGTGTAATACCCTACTCCAGTGTGTGGTGTGGTGGATTGCCTCGAGGGCTGATGGTGAACAGTACAAGAGAAGAACAGCCTCGCAAGAGGTGTTCTTGAGCTGGTGCGATGAACTGCTTGGATGAGCTCGGTCGCCTCTCTCTCTCTCTCTCTGATTAGGACTCTATGAGATGCCCTCTACTGTGGTGGCTATCTCTCTTCCCAAATATTGAGCGGGATGGGCGCCAACAACGGCCATTTTGAAGGGAATCATCTAGTACAAGTTATCCTGACTAAAGTTGGTATTCAGCTGCCAAAGGCACTGGCGATGATGCCGTCCTGGGCTCCACGGTGACCTCCGTCCTGCTGCTCTGCTGGCCTTGGTCTCATTGCACTGAAATGGCAACATTTGCCTGATGCCTCGGTACTCCACGCCTGTGCTTGCCCCCCTTTGCACCAAAGAGGAAACAAGGACACTGCGCAGGCCGGCGCCCGCCTAGTCTCGATCGTCATGGCTTGCGTCACGAGCACCTCGCGATGTACCCTACCTTGATCTCTCCGCCTCCTCGCGAGCCTGCCTGGTGAGGCCGCTCCTGAGGAAGACTTGTGTCGTCCGCCCCACGAGGCTTGGCCCCTCGCGAGGGTCTCGAGTCTTGCGCTGATGAAGATGGGCCGTACAGGGCCATCACTTGAGCCACGCCGCAGGCCGCAGGCGGGAAAGTCTGGGGACTCCCATTCCCAGAACACCGACAGTAGCCCCAGGGTATAAGGCGCTCTCGGACTAGGCTTAGTGGAGAAGCGAAGGGGCAAGTGCGCAGCGCCGCGGGCCCCATCAGCCTACGGCCTTGGGTGCCGCGTGGCAGTTGATTGGACGTGGGCGCCTCCGCTTCCCCACGCTCCCTCATTATGCACCTGGCTAGGCGGCCACGAGGCTTGTACACAGTTATCCTTCCTTTGCTGCCTGCGCGCTTCTTGTTCCCTTTTCCTCCTCGAGCCTCTGCTTCCGTCCCCAATCCATCTTGAGTTCTTCCCCTTTCCATCACCATGGCGCCAACAAAAAAGGACAAGGGGAAGAAACCTGCGCTTTCGCCCAGCGCGCCTCCGGCGGCTGCTCCCGCCGTCGACAAGTCACTCATACTCAATCTGGAAGCCCTGGAGAAGGTCTGCTCCGAGCTTGCCTCCAGCTTCAATGAGTGCACGAAGACGACGGTCTGGCCCGCGTCCCATGCCTCCTTCGACAGGATCGTCATGGAGGTCCGCTTTTTTGCCGACGCCCTAAGGGCGGGCCTGGTTCCCCCCTTTTCCGCCTTCTTCAATGCAGTGCTCTCCCATTACTAGATCCATATGATGCATCTTGGCCCCCAATCCATCACTCTGCTTGCTGTCTTCGCCTTTGTCTGCGAGGCCATGGTGGGGATTCCTCCTTCTGTTGCCCTTCTGCGCCACTTCTTCTCTCTGTGCTTGTCTGACCATTCCCGGTGTTCGGGATGCGTGAGCTTCTAGGCTGTGCCGGAGACAGCCGCTTGAGGGGTCTACTTTGGCCTCCCACCTTCTACGAGCGGGTTCTGGGAGCGGTGGCTGTATGTGGATGTTGGGGTGCCAGCCCCCTGCTCGCGCACCCGACGCTCCCTGCTATTCCCAATCCTGGTTGGGGTCACGAGGAACTTATGAGCCCCCAGCTTGCTTTCACCTGGCACCGCTTGGAGAGGCTGAGGAAGCTCGGAGTGACGGTGCCCAAGGTGGTGAAGGAGTTCCTCCGACGCCGCATCGCTCCTCTCCAGCGCCATTCCCGCCCAATGTGGGCTTACTCCGGTCGTCAGGATCGTATGAGGCTCCAGGAAGAGGATCTCGCGCCTGAGACGCTGAAGAAGGTGTTGCAGGTCCTGACTGGCGACCCCTCGTCTGGCAGCGTTGGTCATGGAGGTGCCCTATTGTATCTTTGCACAAACAGGGCCGAGTTCGTGAGGCAAATGCCCCGCTTCGATGAATGGGGGCTGCGCCCGGCTGGCCTCGCGGGGCCCCGCGAGAACCCGGTTGCCGTAGTCCCTTCCCTAGTCGCTCGTGCCGACCTTGCCTCAGGAGTCGATGCTGGGAGGCAAGCATTGGCAAGAGCTGGCAGGCCTGATGTCGAGGTGCTGATGTCGCACGGGGCTCCCGAGGCGTCATCCTCCGGAGCTCATGGATCCCCTCTCAAGGTGGTGGCTGATGAGAGGGCATGATTTGCGGCTTCTGAGGCCGAATCCCCCGAGGCCTCGGTAGGCCACCGCGAGGTGGCACCTGATAGCTCCTCTCAGGCTACTACCCCTGATGTAGGCCATCCTGATGCCTCGGCTCCTATGCCGCGCGCCGGCCCTCAAGTAGCGATCTTGGGTCGGTTCCGCATAGATTTTGAGGCCCTCCGCAAGAGGAAGGAGGCTTCTGGTGGTGAAGATCGCCCGTTCCACCCATTGAAGCACATGAAGTACTTCGCCATGGATGAGTAAGTCCCTCCTTCTCGTAGTTCCTTGCTTGCCGCTCCCTTTGCTTACTGTGGCCTTTCAGGATCCCTCCTGACGAGCCCACAGAGCCAGCCGAGGAGCCACTCCCTCAGGCTTCTCCTCCGTCACCGACCTTGATTGTTCCGAGCCTGCGTGCCGCCCTTGGTGCAAGCTCGGGTGGAGAGGCGGACCGGCATGCGGTGCGCCGTTCTTCCTTCGTGAGCTCTTCTTGGGCACCTCCAACTTGCCCCTAGTTCCTCCACTGATCATAGGCGGTGAGTGGCTGAAGTTGATCTTCGGGTCCTTCTCGGGAGGTGGATTGACCCTGGCTGGGTCCCTTGCAGGGCCCGCCCGGTGATCGCAGGGGTGCCAGCCCCCAGCCCCCTGCCGAGAGGGGCGAGCCACACCAGGGCCATCTGCCAGCGTCGATGGCGGAGGATGACTTTGACAACGTGCTCAAGTGTGCGCGGGAGCGCAACGCTGTCTGCCAAGAGTTCCTCTAGAGGGCGGCCGATGCAGTGAGCTAGCTTGGGGCAGAGCTGGCGGGCAAGGACGCACGTCTCAAAGCTGAAGGCTTGAGGCTGGTCGAGGAGCTGCACAAGCTGAAGGCGGCTGTTAGTCTCGCGCGCCACCAGCGTGATCTCAACAATGCCAAGGCTGAGGCATCTCTGGTGGCTTCTCGGGAGGCCTGCGCCCAAGCCATCGAGGAGGCTAAGGAAGCAGATCGGCAACGTGAAGCTGCGGAAGAGCGTGCGTGGGAGCTGCAAGACTGGTGCAACTCCTTGGAGCAGCAGGCGGAGTTGCGTCGAGCCAACCTTGTGTTGCTGAAACGGGGGGCCCGCTGAAGAGGGTGAGCTCCGAAGGCACGAGGAAGCGCTAACATTGGAGGCTGCCGAGTGCAACCTCGATCTGGAGCGGTTGCAGACGAGGGAGAGCAAGGTCACCCAAGCAGAGGATGACATCGATGCGCGGGAGGCCCGGATCCAGGAGGAGATCGACCGGCGCGTGGCGGAGGCTCGCGCCGGCCTTGAGCGCGGGTATGAAGAGCGGCTGGAGTTGATCAAGGCTGAAGCCGCGTGCAAGACTGCTGCACTCATGACCAAGCTGACTGAAGCCACTTAGCGAGCTGAGGCCACCGCTATCACACTAAGCTCGGTGCAGGCAGAGCTGGCCTCCTCCCACGCCGAATTTCTTCTTCTTCAACGGCGGTTTGATGATGCCGAAGCCGTCGTGCAGCGGAATGCAAACGAGATCCGGCAGCGACAGACGTTGGAACACATGCATGGCCCCATGCTCCGGACGCTCAGGGAAAGGGCTAACGTGGCCTTGGGCAACATCTGCGAGGCACTCGCTGAGGAGCCGCACGTGACCAACTATGCCGGTAATCTTCGGTTCTTCACTGATGTGGTGACACATCTAGAGAACTGCTCTGAGAGGTCTCGCCAGCTGGTGGAGGAACGGAACCGCAGGCTACTCGCGCGGGCATTCTCCCGCGTCTTCAGCTATCTCCAAAACATCGACCCCCTCTTCGACTTCGACGCCGCCATCGCCCCGGTGCCTGACGCCGTCCGAGGCGACCTAGCGCGGTGGGTGGAGGACAATGTAGATGCACTCATCCGGGCCTTCACTTCTGATGACGATGGGGTGATCGTTGCTGCTGACGAAGGCGACGTGGTGAACGGTGGTGAAGACGGTGCCAACAACGGTGATGGGGAGGCCGGCGACGACGACGGCGGTGCCAGCGATGCCTCAGGGGACGCCCTGGGGGATCCAGTGAGTGACATGTTGTCACGACCGGTTTTCCAATGAAAATATTTATTGAAAAGCCAATCTTTTAAGTCCAGTATGAGAGAAATCCTCCACACTGGCAGACAAATTCTTGATACAATAAGCCAGTAGCATAAAATATATTACAGGGTCGAACTACGGTTGCTCAACCAAATTATTACAAGCACGCCAATAATTATACATAATGGCGGACACGACACAGGGGTGTGGAGGCATACTACTGACTCGAGGATAGGACGGTGGTGGAAAAACACAGCGGGGAGAGAGATACAAGACTCTACGTCTGTCATCTCATCGAGCGTCGAGGAGAGGCTCGATGAATTTATTTGGTAGCGGAAGCGGATATAATACAGTGACCAAATCCAGGGTCGCACAAGACTGACTGGGACTCCTCTAGGTGTCGGACTCGCTATCGAACTCTTCATCCATGAGATCGCCTTCGTCAGCATCTGGCCAAATCAACAAGCCAGTGAGTACTTTGAAAGTACTCGCAAGACAGTTCGGACGTAAGATATAACAAATGCATGCATGGATGCAACATGATTAATTCCTTAATGCACAATAAATAAAAATTTGCATAACGGGGTAAGTAAAAAGGGAAACGGCGGTAGTCCGCCTGAAATCCCACAGAGCATAAATAAAGACCGATTGGGTGTCTGAAGCGACGCCTCGAAAGGTGAATAAATAAAAAAAATAAGGAAATGATGCCACAGTCGGGCATCTTAGCGACACCACATAAAGGGCCTTAAAAGAAATACCACAGTCGGGCGTCTAAGCGACGCCACATAAAGGGCTTTAAAAGAAATGCCACGGTCGGATGTCTGAGCGACATCGCAGAAAGGGCTTTAAAAGAAATGCCACAGTCGGACGTCTGAGCGACATCGCAGAAAGGGCTTTAAAAGAAATGCCACAGTCGGACGTCTAAGCGACATCGCAGAAAGGGCTTTAAATGAAATGCCACAGTCGGACGTCTGAGCGACATCGCAGAAAGGGCTTTAAAAGAAATGCCACAGTCGGACGTCTGAGCGACATCGCAGAAAGGGCTTTAAATTCACCAGTAATTAATACTCATAATAAACATTCAATCCATGAGAATAAACGGGTTAGTCCATCCACAGGGATAATCATTCAACCGGACTTAGCACTCATGCGATTCACCGGAGTCTCTGTCATCAAAGCTGACAATTGATTAGGATAAGATGGAACGAAACTTGACATGGAATAGATGATTTGGAGGAATATATGACTCTGCAGAGTTTGTACAAAATTTTTCCCACAGCCAACGGATTTCCGTAGTCACGAAGGACTAGGTCCGTTTATGGTATTTCGGAAGAAAACACAGCTAACCGGTACACACCCATCCTACCTCCCGATGCTAGGAATCACCCTAGTCCTCGTCCAATAAAAACTTTTGAGACGGGGAGATCACAATCTCGAATAGCATGGGATCAAATTTATATACGCGCGCTCTAAGGGGTGCCCCCCTCTCGGTCCCAACCGGAAACACCCATGCCCCCTGACCGGATGACTGGCTTTAATCCAGGCCATGGAACCATCATCATGGCCTCTCCTCTTTGGTGTGTACCATGAAAGTGGTTTGCAACTTACTAAACCATATTCCTTGCGGAAAACATGTGGTAGTACAAGGAAGGAAATGATAGGTACTGGACCGATATGGTTTGACACTGAAGTCACATAGTCTGGCGTAAGACTGGCATGCTACAACACTGCCGTCGTACCCATCCTCATGCCAACACATGGCCATTCATTTTCACATTCATCCACGTATGGATCATTGAACTCACTCACCTTATTATCACAAAAAATAACGTTCATCGGTATGCTTACCAACATGCCATGAAACTAACTAAATGCAAAACATGCCGAGACACTCATCATATCAAAAGTTCAAACATGCTTGCCTGGTTCAGAGTAGTCGGAGCCTAGCTCGGTGAAGTTCGCGGCTCCGTCACCTCCTTCAGTATCTACGGTTTAAAGAAAATATATGCGCTAACGTAAATACCAAGGAGAGCACAGAAGGTAAACCAAATATTTTTCAAATAAATCTGATAAAAAACTAGACAAAATTTTAAAGAGAACAGAAAAAGAATCAATCAAAAATACTTTCCTGATTAAAACTTATAAGGGTTTTTGTCCAGGGACTTATCTGTAATGAAACAGAAGATTTCCAGGGGCTAGTTTATAAAAACAGAAAACGCTTCGGTAGCAACTACGCCAGCCCGAAGAGAAAACGCATTCTGCCCGAAGGCGCTTCCAGAAAACGATTCGAAAGAGAGAGCAGAGAGGCTGACGGTGGGGTCCCACCCGTCAGGTTCAAATGTTCAAATGGGGCGGCAGAGTTCGCCGGCGCCCGAGAGCCGCGGTGGTCGCCGGCGGCGATCCACGGCGAGGCAGAGAGATCGGAGAGTACCTCCGTGCTCAGGGCACCCTTCCGCGTCAGTTGATGGTGGTGGAGTCGGTCGGCGAGCACCACGTCGACGGCGAGCTTTGCTCCGGCGGACGGCGGCTCGGGTGGTCGAGGGGCTCGTCGGAGAGGGCTGCAAAGGTTAAATTGAAGAGGGGATCATGCTCCTGGCAGCTAGAGAGGGTAACGAACGGGGTTTGAGCGCCGGAGATGGCCTCACCAGAACGAATCGGGCTGGAGGCCGAGGCGGGGCGAGGCGGCCGGAGCTGGGGGAGGAGACCTCCTCGAGGTCCCCCTAGTGGCCTGGCGGGGTGTTGGTGAGTAGTGGGGGTGCTGCGTGCACGAGAGTGAGCTCGGGACCCCTTTATATAGGCGGTCCGAGGCGGTTGCCGTGAACGAGGATCACCGGCGAGCGATTACGGTGGCGCAGTGCTCGGTCGGGGTGGTTAGGGGGTCGAGCGTCATCACGGAGGTTCAATGGGTCTGTTTTGGTGTTAAACTGGCCGGGGTTTGGGTGTTTGGGTCGAGCTCGACGGAACGGGGTGGCGCGGGCCCGTCGACGGCAGAGAGCGCGCTCCGTGCGTGCTGCGCCACGGCGATGGTGCCGCATGCGTGCGCTGGCACGGAGAAGGCCACGCGGAGCCAGTAGAGGATTTGGGCGGTGCCGAACGGCGTTGCGCCGCCGTTCTCCTCCCTGTCGGCCGTTACGGGGAGCCGGCCGCCGCAAGACACGCCGGCACAGGCCGGGCCAGGGCGCCACCGACGCTAGGGTCGCGCCAAGTGCGCGTGTGAAGCTTCGGACAAGCAAGCGAGGCCGTGAGCAACGTACCAAGGGCACTGTGGCCGCGTGACTGAAACTGACGGACTGAAGATGACACTGAAACTGAATTGTCTGAACTTTGAACAGTAACAGTGCCCACAAGGTGTTCGACCGAATGAAATTGGCCTCTAGTGATTTTTCCTTGAGCTGATTTTTGGTGGAGTGGCTTCTCCTTGCTCAAGTAGGCTGCATGATTTTTGGTGGAATTTTTGGAGCAGTGTGGATATGAATTTCACCAAATTTGGCAAATCTGGTCCAAACTTGCAGAGACTGTATTTTGAAAAATTTGAAAAGAGGAGGAGTGGATCAAGATGGTTCTGGGTTGTGGGTTCAAAGGACAATCCAGGAGAATTGGTTTGAGGTCAAAACTCAAATGCAATAGGGCACTTGCTTTGAAAATCCCTCAGGCTCCAAATAATTTTCAGAATTGAATTGGGGGAAAAAATAATTAGAATAGAATCCAAAACCAGTTTGGATTAGTTGGGACAGAGAATTTAGGTTGATCACAAGGGGGAGGGGAGGTTTTGGAGGGGTTTTATCTCATGGGCAAAAATACAAAGCCAAGGGTGGCTTCAAAGATAAGAAAAACCCAAATTTTCATAGAGCTTCCTAAAAAAAACAAATTAAAAGCTCCCAAAAGAAAAAAATTAAATATTTAGAGGGAACTAACAGAGAAGAAGTTTGCAAAAGATCAACCACCAAAGTTTGAAAGAAATAAAATCCCTGCCAAGAGGTTTTTAAGAAGAAGGTTTTTCTGAAAAAGAAAAAATAAAAAAAAGTCTCTCCTCAAAACCACAAAGTTTTTGATAAAAACCAAATAAAAATTTTTGGAGTGTCACACATGTCCGACTAATTCCACCTTCCCCTTGTTGTTTGTCCAGCACAGGAAGAGACTCGGGCGTGGCCCTAAAAGTTGTGAAAGCATTTTGGGAGGGGAAGCCCCTCGTGTAAAATGATTATTGCCTATGTGTTGTTGAGATCGGCGCCGAACGGGTGCCTGCATGATGCCATGATTTTCGCTATGGGTAGGTAGTCGTGGTTTTACCTTTGTCTTGGCGAGCCTCGAGTGGGCTCGCAGTGTCCATCCGAGGGCCTCATGAGGGTCCTGTTTGACCGTGGGGCAAGAGCCTGGCTGGGGCGAGCGCCGGCCGCGGGACAGCAGACGCACATGCTGGGCCCTGCCCCAATCGTGAGGGGCTCGCGAGAGGGAGGCAGCTAGTGTGAATTCCAATTCGAAAAGAAATCGGAGCACGAGAAAGCACATGAATAAGACACATCACCCCTCCCCACATACGCAAACACAAATTCGACTTCAACTCAGATCCGGAATGAGAAAGCCTGTTCGCACGGAAGGAAGCAGAAAGCGAAAGGCCACGTCCGGCACCTAGTCTAGTCTTCGACGTCTTCTCACCAGCGCGAAGCTAAGTGCTGCCACTGGGCGCGGGAGGGAGCCCCCGAGGCCCGAGGGCGGCTCTCCGGAGACTCCGGGGCATGTACAGTCCCAACTCATTATTACGTGAGAGTGTCACGGGCGGCAATCTTCACAGGCACTGGGCCTTCTTCACAGGTACCGGCCTTGCTTCATATCGCCAGATGAGGGCTCCGCCTTGCGCCACCCTTGACCACCATCGACAGCGACCGGAAACCAGGACGACACCAATGGGGAAAAGGGGACGCCAACAGTTCCCCTGACGACCACGGGTCGTCTGCTAGGGGCAGGCCCTGGGCACCTCCCCGGCAGAGGGCCTACCTCCGAAGAACACCTTGCTCCGCATGTCGTGGGGAGGATCCTGGCTCCCGGCCCCTCTCCTGCTGCCCACAATGCCCCCCTCCTGAGGGGAGGGAGGTTGCCGAACTGGGGCAGCCATCTGCTGCCACGACCTGAACCTCCTGCGACCCATGGTTAGCATAAGCTTGCTCATGAGGAATTAGCGGTACCCGGTAGTTGCTGCCGCCGTTACGGTTGTAGAGGCTTCCGTGAGGCTCCTGAAAGAGCTCGGCTTCTGGCGCCTCTTCCTTCCAGCCTGGCCCGAGGAACGAGTCATGGTCTTCTTCCAGTGTGTACCCTCGGTCCACCATGTGGGGCACATAGGCCTCCGGGGTCACCACCCCAAAGGCCTCGCCGTAATGCTCCGCGCGCCATGCAGTTCGACTTGAAGCTCCATCTTGTGGACGGTAGGGCGGTGGCCCACTAGGACCATAGCCAGCGATGCGCATGCCCTCTCTTACAAGGGGCAGTGCTGGCGCAGCTTGCTTCCCAGCGCTGATGGACAGGCCGGTGTTGATGAAGCCTTGAGGTGCGGCCGGGGGCGCGTGGGCTCGGATTGCTCTACCTCGTGATCCGCCCGGGGCCTGGGGTGGAAGCTGGACGCATAACGGGAGAGCCCCTGACGCAGAGGCGTCCAGGAGCTCGGCGACACGCTCCAGCAGCACCTCGTGGCCGCTTTCTTGCAGTCTGCACCACAGAAGTTCTCGCGCCACCATGAGCGCGACCCTCATGTTCGCCTTCTCCCGTCGGGTGTGCGGTGCCGTGGCCGCAGCATGGCTTGAGGCCCTTGCTGCTGATCGTACCTGCCGCAGAGTGAGGGCAGGTGACGCTTGACCGTGTTGCCCGCGCCCCGCAGCGCTCTGCGGGGCGCGGGCTGCCTGAGGTGCGGGGTTGAGGTCACCTTGGGCAGGCGGCAAGGCATGGGCAGGCCATGCCGCCTAGCGGTCGGAGTTGGTCGTCTGGTCACCGGACATGGAGGCGGTGAAGCGGCGGAACATAGAACGGAAGAAGGGAGATTCTGGCGCACCCCTACCTGGCGCGCCAAATGTCGGATGTTGGGTTCCGGCAGACCCTCAAGGTTTGAACTCTGGGGTGTGCACGAAGATCTTCCCCCTACCGGTCCACATCCGATCTCCTCGTGAGAATCTAAGATAAAACGATGAACAACACGAGGAACACAAGATTTAGACTGTTTCGGGCCACCGTTGTGGTGTAATACCCTACTCCTGTGTGTGGTGTGGTGGACTGCCTCAGGGGCTGATGATGAACAGTACAAGAGAAGAATAGCCTCGCGAGAGGTGTTCTTGAGCTGGTGTGATGAACTGCTTGGATGAGCTCGATCGCCTCTCTCTCTCTCTCTCTCTCTCTCTCTCTGATTAGGACTCTATGAGATGCCCTCTATTGTGGTGGCTAGCTCTATTTATAGAGGCCCTGGTCCTCTTTCCAAATATATATTGAGCAGGAAGGGTGCCAACAACGGCCATTTTGAAGGGGAACATCTAGTACAAGTTATCCTGAGTAAAGTTGGTCTTCGGCTGCCAAAGGCAGTAGCGATGACGCCATCTTGGGCTTGAGGGTGACCTCCATCCTGCCACTCTGCTGGCCTTGGTCTCATTGCACTGAAATGGCAACCTTTGACTAATGCCTCGGTACTCCACGCCTGTGCTTGCCCCCTTTGCACCAAAGAGGAAACAAGGACACTGCACAGCCCGGCGCCCGCCTGGTCTCGATCATCATGGCTTGCGTCACGAGCACCTCGCGAGGTACCCTGCCTTGATCTTTCTGCCTCCTCGCGAGCCTGCCTGGTGAGGCCGCTCCTGAGGATGTCTTGTGTCGTCCGCCCCGCGAGGCTTGGCCCCTCGCGAGGGTCTTGAGTCTTGCGCTGATGAAGAAGGGCCGTACTGGGCCATCACTTGAGCCACGCCGCAGGCCGCAGGCAGGCAAGTCTGGGGACCCCCGTTCCTAGAACGCCGACAGTCAGTTATCTGAATTTTTATTCTGGGCCAATCGATTCCCAATGGGAAGCAACACCCCTCGAGGCGGCGGAGCTCCTAGGCTGCCGGTTGGCTGGTGTTTAACATAATGGTATGGGGGCGCAAGTTAGCCATGGAAGCATCGCTTAGCTGGCTATCTTAGGTTTGCGTTGGTTTAAGGTACTGCCGTCGCTAGATCTGGAGGACGACGAGTATTTGTGGATTGGCTGAGGGCGCCGCAACCATGGCTGTGCGGTGGGCACGGGGATGGGGTTTTGGTCGGAGCTCTCACAGCCACGGACAATGGAGGCAGGCTACTCTGCCGGTGGTCGCTGGCTCTTCGGGGAACATTCTGAATAGTGTCAGCCGCAAGACACAAGATGGCTGATATGTCTCCGTCGTATCTTTAATTTTCGGTTGTTCCATGCCTATATTCTTCAAATTTCATATACTTTTGGCAACTTTTATACTATTTTTGGGACAAACATATTGATCCAGTGCCCAGTGCCTGTTCATGTTTGTTCATGTTTTTTGTTTCGCAGAAAACCCATATCAAACGGAGTCCAAATGGGATAAAAACGGACGGAGAATATTTTTGGAATATTTATGAGATTTGGGGAGAAGAATCAACGCGAGACGGTGCCCGAGGGGGCCACGAGGCAGGGGGCGCACCCCAAGGGGGCAGGCACGCCCCTGACCCTCATGGGCACCCAGTAAGGCAGTTACTGCTCTTCTTTGGCCGCAAGAAAGCTAATTTTCGGAAAAAAAATCTTGGCGAAGGTTTCAGTCCAATCGGAGTTACGGATCTCCGGATATATAAGAAACGGTGAAAGGGCAGAATCCAGAATGCAGAAGCAGAGCGAGACAGAGAGACATATCCAATCTCGGATGGGCTCTCGCCCCTCACACGCCATGGAGACCATGTACCAGAGGGGAAACCCTTCTCCCATTTAGGGACAAGGTCAAGGAAGAAGAAGAAGGGGGGCTCTCTCCCCCTTGCTTCCGGTGTCGCCGGAACGCCATCGGGGGCCATCATCATCACCGCGATCTACACCAACACCGCCATCATCTTCACCAACATCTCCATCACCTTCGCCCATCTATATTCAACGGTGCACTCTCCCACAACCCGCTGTACCCTCTACTTGAACATGGTGCTTTATGCTTCATATTATTATTCAATGATGTGTTTCCATCCTATGATGTCTGAGTAGATTTTCATTGTCCTACCGGTGGTTGATGAATTGATATGATTTGTTTAATTTGCTTGTGGTTATGTTGCTGTCCTATTGTGCCATCCGTGTCGCGCAAGCGTGAGGGATTCCCGCTGTAGGGTGTTGCAATATGTTCCTGATTCGCTTATAGTGGGTTGCTTGAGTGACAGAAGCATAAACCCGAGTGAGGGGGTTGTGGCATATGGGATAAAGGGGACTTGATACTTTAATGCTATGGCTGGGTTGTACCTTAATGATCTTGAGTAGTTGAGGATGCTTGCTAGAGTTCCAATCGTAAGTGCATATGATACAAGAAGAGAAAGTATGTTAGCTTATGCCTCTCCCACGTAAAACTTGTTATCGGTCTAGTAAAGTAGTCAATTGCTTAGGGACAATTTCACAACTCCTACCACCACTTTTCCACATTTGCTATATTTACTTTATTGCTTCTTTATCTAAACAGCCCCTACTTTTTATTTATGTGCTTTTTATTATCTTGCAAACCTATCCAACAACACCTACAAAGTACTTATAGTTTCATACTTGTTCTAGGTAAAGCGAACGTCAAGCATGCGTAGAGTTGTATCGGTGGTCGATAGAACTTGAGGGAATATTTGTTCTACCTTTAGCTCCTCGTTGGGTTTGACACTCTTACTTATCGAAAGAGGCTGCAATTGATCCCCTACACTTGTGGGTTATCAAGACCTATTTCTGGCGCCGTTGCCCGGAAGTCATAGCATGGGGTGAATATTCTCGTGTGTGCTTGTTTGCTTTATCACTAAGTAATTTTTATTTGCTGTTCTTAGTTTTTTTCTATCTTTAGTTATTGGTAGGAAACACAAAATACCAAAAAAATTAGTTGTACCTACTACACCAATGGTTGAAGAACCACTCAAAATCTATCACACTCCTGAAGCTTTTTACTTAGATCATCTTCGACTCCTTTGTGCTCGTGCTCAAACCCCAACTAGCTTAGTTGAGGGCAAATCTTTAGATGAGCATGCTTGTTATGTGCGACACCGTATATCTGAAAAAGGGAAACTTTTACTGGATCAAATTCATCGTTTGCAATGCTATGCTTGGAATTTATGTGAAATATATGATTTCACTTGTTGTTCTGAAAACCCTAAGAAACACCTTCCCTACCAATGTGAGTTTAGTGATAATGGAATCATATCTTTGTATGCTAAGGGTGTTTATAATTACTATGATGTTCAACAAATTGAAGAATTTGTTGCTTTTAAGGGTGCTTATGAACCTGCTTCTTTAATTGAAAAGTATGATCCTACTCTCTACAAATCTGAAAATTTTGCCATACTTAAATATTGTTATGATAATTATGATTCTAATGCCCGTGTTAAACCATATATTGAGGACTCCTCCGCTATCCAAGAAGAGAATAATATTTTGTAGGAGTCTATGGAAGAAGGAATTAATGAAACTGTGAGCTCATTGGATGAAAAAGATGATGATGAGAGCGAAGAACAACGGGAGGAAGAGCGGATTAGGTACCCATGCCCACTTTATAATGAGAGTAACTCTTCAACTCATACATTGTTTAATTTCCCTTCGTGCTTACCGAAGGATGATTGCTATGATGATTGTTATGATCCCGTTGATTTTCTTGAAATACCCCTTTTTGATGATGCTTGCTATGCTTGTGGCCAAGATGCCAATATGAATGATGCTTATGGAGATGAACTTGCTATAGTTCCTTATGTTAAACATGAAATTTTTGGTATTGCACCCACACATGATAGTCCTATTATCTTTTTTAATTCTCCAAACTACACTATATCAGAGAAGTTTGTGCTTATTAAGGATTATATTGATGGGTTGCCTTTTACCATTGCACATGATGATTTTGATGAATATAATATGCATGTGCTTGCTGCTCCTACTTGCAATTATTATGAGAGAGTAACTATATCTCCACCTCTCTATGTTTCCCACACGATGAAATTGCAAGAAACTGCTTTTACTATGCATTGGCCTTTACTATGTGTGCATGAATTGTTCTTTTATGACATGCCAATGCATAGGAGGAGAGTTAGACTTTGTTGTTGCATGATATATGTTACTTTGTGCTCACTACTAAATTACGAATCATTGTTAATTAAAATTGGCTTTGATATACCTTGGGATCTGGGTGGATCCATTACTTGAGCACTATATGCCTAGCTTAATGGCTTTAAAGAAAGCGCTGCCAGGGAGACAACCCGAAAGTTTTAGAGAGTCATTTATGTCTGTTGAGTGCTTTTATATAGTCTAAAAACAAAAAATTAAAGAGGGGAACCCAAAACTTTTCAAAAAGGAAAGTGAAAGTGAGAGAGACAAGCATTGTTGAAGTGGGAGAGCTCCTTGAACTTTGTTCATGCTCACGGAAACTTTGTGAATCTTGATTTTATGTTTTTTACTGGAACGCCAAACAGTTCTGATTCTTTTTTCACTTTCTTTCCGTACAAATTTTTTATTTTTCCTAATTTTGGTAGAATATTTGGGGTACTATAAGTATGGTGAATGTTCAGATTGCTACAGACTGTTCTGTTTTTGACAGATTCTGTTTTTGATGCAAAGTTTACTTGTTTTGATGAAACTATCAATTTGTATTCGTGGATTAAGCCATGAAAAAGTTATATTACAGTAGATACAATGAAAAAACATAATATCAATTGGTTTGCAATAGTACTTAGAGTAGTGATTTGCGTTATTATACTAACGGATCTTACTGAGTTTTCTGTTGAAGTTTTGTGTGGGTGAAGTGTTTGATCGAGGAGGTCTCGATATTAGGAGAAGGAGGAGAGGCAAGATCTCAAGCTTGGGGATGCCCAAGGAACCCCAAGTAAATATTCAAGGAGACTCAAACGTATAAGCTTGGGGATGCCCCGGAAGGCATCCCCTCTTTCTTCAACAAGTATTGGTATGTTTTCGGATTCGTTTCGTTCATGCGATATGTGCAAATCTTGGAGCATCTTTTGCATTTAGTTTTCACTTTTATTTTATGCACCATGCTGGTATGAGATAGTCCTTGGTTGATTTATAGAATGCTCATTGCACTTCACTTAAATCTTTTGCGTATGGCTTTGTAGAATGCTTCATGTGCTTCACTTATATCATTTGAAGTTCGGATTGCCTGTTTCTCTTCACATAGAAAACCGCCATTTGTAGAATGCTCTTTTGCTTCACTTAAATTTGTTAGAGCGTGGGCATATATTTTGTAGAAATAATTAAACTCTCTTTCTTCACTTATATCAATTTAGAGAGATGACAGGAATTGGTCATTCACATGGTTAGTCATAAAATCCTACATAAACTTGTAGATCGTTGAATATGATATGTTTGATTCCTTGCAATAGTTTTGCGATATAAAGGTGGTGATATTAGAGTCATGCTAGTGGGTAGTTGTGGATTGTAGAAATACTTGTGTTGAAGTTTGTGATTCCCGTAGAAAGGACGTATGGTGAACCGTTGTGTAACGAAGTTGGAGCATGAGGTATTTATTGATTGTCTTCCTTATGAGTGGCGGTCGGGGACGAGCGATGGTCTTTTCCTACCAACTAGTAAGATGCTCGTGCGTTGCATGGAACATCAAAAAATAGTTTATTTTTTACTATGTAGTGTGCTCAAATTGACCTGTGTCAGGTCATCCTTTATGTAATAAATATCGATATCTTTCTTCGGATATTCAATTTTGTTCCCAAGCTTACACGCATTTGAGTGAAATTTCCCCCAAAATAAGAATTTGCACAACTTTCTCTTCAGTAAAATCTTCACATATGTCATGTTTGCCATGCAGTTGCACTTTTTTTTCCAAGAAAAGTAGCTTACATGCCCAATATCGTTGCTGAAATCATTCCAGTATACACATGCACACACACCAGCGTACGGGCCAGGTATAAACCACCCAAACAGAACACAAAAGCATAAACAACTACTCCTTACAACATATTCTTGTAACATGAGCATCAGCATCGTCGACCAGTAATTGACGAACTACAGCCAACTCTCATACAGAGAAAAAAGAAATTGGACATAGAATCCCAAATGGGCTAACACAGGAGGGCACAAAAAGGAGGACAACAATCTATCGGTTCCAGCTATGTCGACGCCCATACACTTCCTACACCACCATCGCCAGCTTACTGGATCGTTGTCGCAACAGTCCCTAAAAGCCCCCTTCTGCAAAGGTTGTCCAAGATGTTAAGAACTGACAAACATAAAAAACTACAGTGGTTGGATCTCTAGGACGAACACATTTAAAGCAGGATTTATTCTTGGTCTTCCATAACACCCAGAAGATTGGTGCCGCGCCGATCACAAGGAAACCCTTCACCACCTTGAGTAGAAATGATGAAAAAACTGAACCAAAAAAAATTAGAGAACTGAATCTTCATCTCATTTGATCCTCAAATGGTCTATAAATCAAAACCACGTCCGTCATTATGTGTGCTTCTGGGCCACTTTGATTAGCGGCTGGAGTACTTGTCTTCCATATCTGATTTGGAAACATGTTGAACCATGAGCCAAAAAAAGTTAACATTGGCCAAAAATTGTTCTTAAGTACTTGTTTACCAGGATAGGATCACCATGTAGGGATTCAAGACCTGAAGTAATAAAACTTTCCAAGTTAATAACAAAAATTAGAATCTATAAAGTCAATGCAAGTTCACAGAAAGTATGTCAAGTATTTAAAATGTAAGTCAATACCTTCACTTTAATTTCCAACACTCAATGTCCAACATGTATTTTATAATTTTTTCGCTGCAATTTAAAAACTAAGGTGGGTGTATTTTAAGATGCAAACACTTAATTAGGATCAGAAACTTCATATTCGGAATCACTGGATGCAAACTAAAAACAAGTTTGTGAAATGTCCAAACTTCAGGTCATGATTGTACTAAGATTTAGAAGTTCTAAGAGTAAACCCCTCACCGCCCTTTCACTAACAAAGCAACCAAAGCTAGAACAAAAATAATGGCATAGAAATGGATAGACAAAACATGTGTGGTACCTGATACATACTTGAGATATTCAGCGCACTATTATTCTTCACCGGAGGCCAATTTTCAACAGTTCCAAGAAGCTGCATCTACCAACTGAATGGCTAATACTAAATACGTGTATGACAATATACACACTCTGTCATTTTGTCAAGCACCTAGCATGCATCAAGTAACATCGAAGAAGCATAACAATATTTACCTTGATAGGCGAGTATCTCGGAAGCCCGCTGCCGTTCAGGGTGGAACT
>NC_041393.1:442871565-442881696 GCF_002162155.2 Triticum dicoccoides | reverse complement strand
TAGAACAGATTACTTCCACGGCGTGCACTGCTCGTCTAAGCACGGTGTCCCATCAGGCATCAGCCTAAGCCATGTGGGCAATGGTTGGCAACGGCTATAGCTAGCGAATGTGAGATCAGAGTAGGCGTTAGTTTGAGGTACCACCTGGTGGAAAACGAGCAGAGATTGTCCCTCGTGCATGGTGTCCCGTCAGGCATCAGCCTCCAGCCACTCAACGCTTGCCCCCCTTTGACCTCGTGCTCCTTTTACAATGCTGAAAGGAGACGGGATGGCCCAGATTGGGGGGAGGGGTGAGCGAGGGGCTGCAGAGGCAGAGAGGAGACATGTGAGTCACTGGGGCAGACTACGCCCGCGCCGGCCACCGCGGCAGACCGGGGTTCCATGGCTGGCCGGAGGGGATGGGGAGAGATGAAGCCACGAGAGGGTTCCAGATCAGGAAAGATGAAGCCACGATGGGGTTCCAGATCAGGAGAGACTGGAGTGGCAGGGGCCTTTTTGTAAAAAGTGTCGCAACTGATTCGTATGCGTTAGATGTAGATCGGACGGCCGAAATGGTTGGATGGCAGACACACCATCGTCACCAACTCAGGTTTTTATAGGAGTAGAGATCTATCCCCCTAGGAGCATGCGCGTAGTACTTTGTTTCGATGACTAATAGATTTCTACAATAAGTATGTGAGTTCTTTATGACTAATGTTGAGTCCATGGATTATACGCACTCTCACCCTTCCATCATTGCTAGCCTCTTCGGTATTGTGCATTCCCCTTTCTCACCTCGAGAGTTGGTGCAAACTTCGCCGGTGCATCCAAATCCCGTGATACGATACGCTCTATCACACATAAGCCTCCTTATATCTTTCTTAAAACAGCCACCATACCTACCTATCATGGCTTTCCATAGCCATTCCGAGATATATTGCCATGCAACCACCATCATCATCATATACATGACTTGAGAATTCATTGTCATATTGCCTTGCATGATCGTAAGATAGCTAGCATGATGTTTTCATGGCTTGTCCATTTTTTGATATCTTTGCTATGTTAGATCATTGCACATCCCGGTACACCGCCGGAGGCATTCATATAGAGTCATATCTTTGTTCTAGTATCGAGTTGTAATATCGAGTTGTAAGTAAATAAAAGTGTGATGATCATCATTATAGAGCATTGCCCCATAAAAAAGAGAGGCCAAAGAAGCCTAAATAAAAAAAGGGTCCAAAGAAGCCCGCAAAAAAAAGAAAAAAAAAGAAAATAAAAAAGGGGCAATGTTACTATCCTTTTACCACACTTGTGCTTCAGAGTAGCACCATGTTCTTCATATAGAGAGTCTCCTATATTTTCACTTTCGTATACTAGTGGGAATTTTCATTATAGAACTTGGCTTGTATATTCCAACGATGGGCTTCCTCAAATGCCCTAGGTCTTCATGAGCAAGCAAGTTGGATGTACACCCACTTAGTTTCAATTTGAGCTTTCATAGATTTAAAGCTCTTAGTGCATTTGTTGCATGGCAATCCCTACTCCTCGCATTGACATCAATTGATGGGTATCTCCACAGCTCGTTGATTAGCCGCGTTGATGTGAGACTTTCTCCTTTTTTGTCTTCTCCACACAACCTCCACCATCATATTCTATTCCACCTATAGTGCTATGTCCATTGCTCACGCTCATGTATTGCGTGAAAGTTGAAAAGGTTTGAGAACGTTGAAAGTATGAAACAATTGCTTGGCTTGTCATCAGGGTTTGTGCAGATTTGAATATTTTGTGTGATGAAGATGGAGCATAGCCGGACTATATGATTTTGTAGGGATAACTTTCTTTGGCCATGTTGTTTTGAAAAGACATGATTGCTTTATTAGTACGCTCGAAGTATTATTTTTCTTATGTCAAATGATAGACTATTGCTTTGAATCACTCGTGTATTAATATTCATGCCATGATTAGATATATGATCAAGATTATGCTAGGTAGCATTCCACATCAAAAATTATCTTTTTATCATTTACCTACTCGAGGACGAGCAGGAATTAAGCTTGGGGATGCTGATACGTCTCCGTCGTATCTTTAATTTTTGATTGTTCCATGCCAATATTCTTCAACTTTCATATACTTTTGGCAACTTTTTATACTATTTTTGGGACTAACCTATTGATCCAGTGCCCAGTGCCAGTTCCTGTTTGTTACATGTTTTTTTGCAGAAAACCCATATCAAACGGAGTCCAAACAGGATAAAAACGGAGGGAGTATATTTTTGGAATATTTGTGAGATTTGGGAAGAAGAATCAACGCGAGATGGTGCCCGAGGGGGCCACACCATCTTCCGACTCACCGTAGCTGCTCCAACAAGGGAAGCATACACCAGAAGGGAGCTATAGTCCCCACCCAACAGTTCCCTGCATTGAATGTGCATGCCTGGCATGGACGGCCACAACAATTGCAGGGCTATCGACAAGTCAGCACATGATGCTCAGTCCTATGGATGGCGGCCAGATAGGTTGTACCCTCGTCTTACTTGTGTGCAACATTTATGGCTTTGTTATTCATCTAAGCATGGAAAATAGATTATCACATTTCACTGTATATTATGCAGATCTCCTATGGGTCTTGTTCAGGAGTTAACATTGTTCCATAGTTCAACTAAGAGACTTGTTCTTTAGGTTACGCTGTTCCATAGTTATCATCCATCAGCCAATGCTATCCCACAGGCTGGTGATTATAGTATTGTACCAGTTCTAGTATTACCTCTGTTGTTCTTTAATACTTTTGTGTGCCATGTAGTTAATCTCGAGTACAAATGATACATATTCTATAGCTTTCATCTGTGTTCTCCCTTTAGTTTTTGAGACCTGTTACTGCAAGTTAACACTAGTCCTACTATTTATGTCATCTCCTACAGGCACTCATTACATAAATCTAACTACTAGTTGTCTTCCATGCGTGTCAGATATCATGCACACACTGATTTATCCACAAGAACCTCACGGAGCAATGTAACAGCCAACAAACTTGACGTCAATGATACCCAATATGATGGAACATGTAAAGGCAGTTCTTCAAAAGACTTGCAGAAAGATGATGAATCCTATTCACCCCACAAGGTCCTTGCTCTAACTTGGCCCATGATATGGGTACAACATGC
Source organism: Triticum dicoccoides (assembly GCF_002162155.2). Lineage (NCBI taxonomy): Eukaryota > Viridiplantae > Streptophyta > Magnoliopsida > Poales > Poaceae > Triticum > Triticum dicoccoides. Next base: position 442,878,554 of record NC_041393.1, on the reverse strand, counting down.
ATATAATGTCCTGGAGTGCATCTACTTTGTTGCAATGCCATGTGCTTAGCCTGCTGATCATCCATGTAAATATGTCATGCCTTCCTGTTTTTCAGTACCTATTCCATTCATGATAACATGTTTTCAAATTCAAGTAATGTCATCTACTCTATCGCAATGCCATCTGCTTAGTTGGACATCATGCTTCTCAATATCTTATGCATTGTTATTCATCAGTACGTACTTCATCTGTCTACCATACCATGTTTTTTTTACATTGAAGTGTTGTTCTAGTGGTCTATTGCAATGCCATCTTAGTTTCCCAATCATATACACATATGTTTCCTTAGTGTTTTTTTGTATGTATTCCACTAGCGTACAATTTTATATTCAACTACTGTTTTTTTGCTCTATTGTCCCATCGTATCCCTAGCTCTTACATCATACTCCCTCCTTCCGGATTACATGTTGCAAAAATGGATAAAATGTATGTATCTAGAACTGAAATACGCCTAGACCCATCCATTTATTTCCGGATGGAGGGAATACATGTCAATATGTCATGCCTTTCTATTCTTCAGTACCTACTCCATCTCTCTGTTGTAGCATGTTTTATAATTGAAGCACCATTCTTCTATATAAGGCATGCAAGGGTAAGACGACTATGTTACAATATGAAGGGTTACAAACAATGTCTTTGCAAAAGATTCAAAAGCCAGGAGATAGTAAACCAACTCCTGTTTTCATAGATACCGCTCCAGCAAAGAGAAACCCAACTCCTACTGATAATAAGAAGATTCCATTGGCCAAAGAACTAGTCCGCTCCAGTACAGCAAAAAAAATGTCAACTCCATTCTAAGAAGCGTGGGTGTATCCTCGCATCATGAAATTTTATAGCATTCTGATCATATTTTCTACATGTTTCTTACCCATCTCTCTTTTAGAAAATAAGCTTAAAGGATAGAACACTTTCTGCACTGGGATCATATTCAAGGAAAGTATCTTGCAGGAATCCTCTGTGCTCCAAATGCTGTTGTATGTACCTGTTGTATATCACTATATTTTTACATCAGCATGTATTTTGTTAATCTGCGTGAATCCAACCTTTATCTGATCTAAATTTAATTGTAGCAAAATGTATCATTAAAGGCGACAATGTTGATTTTTGTAAGGAAAACTGCCTGGTAGTTTTGCACACTGAGCTGCATGAGTGTACTATCTCATATCATGCACATTACTGAATTGTAGTGTTGCTCTGGTTGCCCATTCATTCATTTTGTCAATGTTGCTTTCGTATTACCTTACCTGGCAAATGATAGTTGTTCCATATTGTGTTAATTTGATGTAGGCTGGTGTGGTCTGCTTGCCCAAATGTTCGTTGTGTCAGTGTTGCTTTCCTATTATCTGACCTGGCCAATGATAGCAATGCTAGTGTGTTAATTTGGTGCAGGCTGCTGAAGATAACAAGACAAACTCTAAAAAAAGCAAGGCAACCCCATTGTTTCTTTCCAATAAATCTAGGCCAGGTAATATGGCAATAACTCTTGATTAATCTGTTCAGTTCCCCTCCGAATTTACGTTATGATGCAGTGGTCAAGACACTCTCCACTATCAATATTACAAACCTGCCAAAATCGCCATTAGAATCTGTTTAGTTTCCTCTGTCTCGAATGCAACAGAAAAAATGTATGTTTGGGAACCAATTACTGGCTGAAGCAATGATGGGAATCATGGAGAAATCAGAGGCGCACATTCTTGCGCAACAACAATTGATCAATGTTTTCAGAGACAGTGTAGCAAAGAAGGAAGAACTTGCTCACATGCTTATGGGCGTCATCCACGCTGAGGTTGCTGATTGTGACGTTGCAGATCGTTAGGTTCTATTTATTTATTTGCACTGGCATCAATCTTTGATTGCCCAGTGGATGTAATTTCCTATAATATATGCTGGATGTGCAACGTTTTTCCCCTATATGATATACCTTTGATTAGCATGCCTAGCATTCCGGCTAATTGGTCGCTAGGGAGCTAAAAAGAAGTGAAATTATTAGTTAGCACGAATAGTCGTGGGACCTATATGAAGGAAGTAGCCCACTGCCCTTAATGGGCTCGCAGGGGCCAAAATTTGCATAGGCCTTTGATTGACCAGTTTTGGTCCTGTGCATAATTGCTCGTCATAGTGGGCTCAAATTATCTATTTGGGCCTATTGACATGTTCAAACTTTACTAGGCTTATTAAGTTAATGGGCCATTACCAGGCCGAAAGTTAATACTCGACCTTGTTACCTCCCGGGTCGTTAACAAGTCGACATCGAAGAGGGAAAGAGGTGGGCCCATTTGATTTCACGGGCGTTAATAGGCCAATACCAAGGTCGGGCTACATATGGCCCAACTATACTTTGGGCCTTTAGCAGGCCGAAAGAGATAGCGGGCTCGTACTAGATCATGAAGAGCATGGGCCACTAAGAGGCTGAAAGTCAGGTCGTACTGTATATGGCCCAACTGTGTTGTGTGTCTTTAGCAGGACAAAAGATAAACCGGCCTGGTATTGGACCATGAAGAGCATGGGCCGTTAAAAGGCCAAAATTCATGTCCGACTGCAAATGGCCCAACTCATTTATGGGCCATTAACAGGCTGAATGACACACCAGGCCGGAAATTGGCCCAACACTTAAATGGGCCGCTAAAAGGCCGAAAGACGTACATCCTAAAAATTGGCCCATCCCTTGCGTGGGCCGTTAAAAGGCCGAAACCACAACGGGCTGATATTGAGCCCAAATATGTAGCGGGCTGTTAACGGGCTTGAGCTGACGATGGGCTACAATGGTGTCATATCATTAATGGACCGTTGACGAGCCGAATTGGCCCATCTTGTATGGGCCGTGGGCTTAAATGGACCTGACACAAGCAGGCCTTATATGGGCCCACCTACTAATTTTTACTGGGCCGACCTTTTTCACCAGAATGGGCCACTAATGGGCCTTACCACATGCCGACGTATCATAGGCGCCTCCCGTACTATGAGTGAATGCCATCTGTCCCAACACTGAGCCGGCACGTGGATCCTCCGGCGAATGAGAATTTTACACGTGGAAAATCCCCATTGGCCGGGGCTATTAACGGGTTATCGGATCCAAACCTAACCCGATAGCTCAATGGCAACCCGTTATAGTGGATGCCACATGTCGGTTACCCTTGACGAAAGCAATTCTATGGCACGTGATTTATCGTCGTGGAAGTGGACACTTCCGTCATGATAATTTTGATAATGTCATGGAACACTTCTACACAACACAAGTATGACTATCTTGATTATGTCATAAAATCTTCATGGATGTACATGCATCACGGAAAACGTGACCTACTGTGACAAACACGTATCATCACGGAAGTGTATTTTTTGTAGTGCTACGGACCCGTAGGTCTATGGTGAAACTCACGCATCATCGGAGAGGCACCAATGAGGATGATGAACCCCTCTGTGATGGTGTCTAGATTGGATCTCGTGGTTCTGGAACTTGCGGTGGCTAGAATTGTTTTTCATCGACTGCCCTAGGGTTTCTGGAGTAGTTGGATATTTATAGGGCGAAGAGGCGGTGGAGGAGGTCACCGATGGGGGCATAACCCCCTGGGCACGCCCTAGTGGGTTGTGCCCACCTCGGGCCTCCCCTCTGGTACTTCTTTGGCCCACTAGGTGTCTTCTGGTCCAAAAAATTCTCCAAAAAGATTCTATGTGTTTGGACTCCATTTGGTATTGATTTTCTGCGAAGTAAAAAACACGCAGAAAACAAAAACTAGCACTAGGCACTATGTCAATAGGTTAGTCCCAAAAATGATATAGAGTTGCTATAAAATGATTGTAGAACATCCAAGAATGATAATATAACAACATGGAACAATAAAAAATTATAGATATGTTGGAGATGTATCAGGGTTCATTCGACAATTTTATACATTAACTAAGTTTTCCCGGCATTTTATGAGCATAATTCAAATTTGAACTATGCGCACATGCTCTAGTGAAGCAAAATGGGTTGAAACATCATATATGTGTCCTTGGGTGCATGCTTAGGTCCCATGAAAGAAATAGGAATGAATTTCAAACACCTCGGCTTCGTGGCTTGGCCACAAATGTTGAGAAACTTGGTTTTGAAATTCTAGTTAATCCAAAACTCCTCTAAAATACATGAAACTTGCCATGGTATCATGAGATGGCACAAAGATGTTGTGGTAAATATTTTTGTCCCATTTGGGACAGGTTTTGGTATAAGCTTCTCACAAACTAGAGCTTCTCACAAGAAGCCTTATGGTTCCAGTAGGGAACGTGTCACCTTTGTGGATGAAACGACATTCGTTGCCTCTTCTCGCCTTGAATTTTTTTCTAGATGCAACACAAACCAATAGGAGTGTCGTGTTAAAATTTGGAGTTATTTAGGGTTCGTTCTGACATTTTTATACATTAACTGAGTTTTCTAGGCATTTAAGGTGCACAATTCAAAATTGAACTACATGCACATGCTCCACTGCAGCAAAATGGGTTGTAAAATTATATACGTATCTGTAGGTGCATGCTTAGGTCCCATGCAAGAAATATGAATGAATTTCAAAACACCTCGGCATAGTGGCTTGACCGCAAATGTTGACACTACAAAAGAAATACACTTCCGTGATGATACGTGTTTGTCGCAGTAGGTCACCATTTCAGTGATGCATGTACATCCATGACAATTTTATCAGAATCAAGATAGTCATACCTGTGTTGTCGTAGAAGTGTTCCATGACATTACCAAAATTATCATCACGGAAGTGTCCACTTCCATGACCATAAATCGCACGTCATAGAAGTGCTTTCGTCAAGGGCGGCCGACACGTGGCATCCACTGTAACGGGTCGCCGTTAAGCTATTAGGTTCCGGTTTGGATCCGATAACCCGTTAATAGCCCCGACCAATGGGGATTTTTTTTTGACTGTACACAGTAGGGAAAAGCCCCACTGCAATTTTTATATTAATTTAAAAACAAAGGTCCAACAGTAGAGAGGCTTGAGGTAAGCCAAAAGAAAAGAAAAAGAAACAGAAAAAAAACAAAAGATAAATTACAGTACAAGGTTATCAAGCCAAGTACAAAAGGCTGTGGCATAGCTCTTTTTCACTCTATATCTCAGAAGATTAAGTTCATCAAGGAATATGACTTTCCACCTCTGAATGGAAGGCTGAATGCACGTGTAAAATTCTCATTCGCCGGATAATGCACGTGTAAAATTCTCATTCGCCGGATAATGTCATCCCTAAATGGACGGAAGACGCCTATGATATGTCAACACGTGGCACAACTCAACAGTGGCCCATTTAAGGTAAAAAGGCCGACCCAGCTAAAGTCGCACCATATTTTTTCAGACACTAGTGGGGTGGCCCGTTAACAACCTGCCATGTTTTGGGTCAAATTGAGGCCCATATCAGATCATGCCTGTTCATAACCTGCCATGTTTTGGGCCAAATTACGGCCCATACCGGATCATGCCCGTTAACAGGCCACTGTTCTTTTGGGCCCATTCTAAGCTAGGTTTCTATTTCAGCTTGTTAAATGCCCGTTTACCAGTTTAGCCCGATAATAGTTTTGGCCTGTTAGCGGCCCGTGGTGCATCTGGGACATTCTCGGCCCGGTTTAACTTTAGGCCATTTAACAGCCCATGCAAAAACTAGGCTATTTCTTGTCCTAAGTAACTTTAGGGCTCTTAACGACCCGTGGTCTTCGTGGATAAATTTCAGCCCAACTGGCCTCTTGTCCTGTTAATTGCCCGTGTAACAGTTGGGCCTAATTATAGTCCGCATTGAATCCGGCCTGCTTAAAGCCCATCTGATAATGGCCCATGACACTTTTGGGCCTATGGCCCGCGTGGATACCGGCTTTCTTAAAGCCCATAATTTTATTGGGCCAAACATGCCCGAGATATATTTTGGCTTGTTAACGGCTCGTCCTATTTGGGTCGAACATGGGCCTTAGGCAGTTTCAGCCTGTATTGGCCCGTGAATTTTTTGGCTCAACGCTAGCCCAATCTAGGTTTTAGCCTCTCAAAAGCCCATGGTATTTTTTGGCCCAGCTGGCCAGAACTTTACCGGACCTGTTAAAGGTGGAAAACTACTATGCCTTTAGACCTGCTAATGGCCCAAGATGATTATAGGCCCACGTTTTGGCCCATATGAGTAACAGGCCGGCCTAAAGACCAACAACACTGAGATCCACTAAACCTTCCGGCCTAAATTACAGCATACCGACCAAGAATAAACCTAGACTATACAATAAAGAAATTATGGCATATTACATCCAATGGGAATCATAGTTCGCTACTGGTGATAATAAAGCGTAACATGATGTAACGCCTCGCATTCGATGCGCCAGGTGTTTGCCAGTTATTCGCCGTCTTTGCCATGTCATTTGCTTGTGTGTTGCATTTTATCATATCATCATGTGCATTTCATTTTGCATATGTGTTCGTTTCTTGCATCCGAGCATTTTCCCCGTTGTCCGTTTTGCAATCCGACACTCCTATGTCATCCGGCGTCCCCTTCTCGCCTCTCTTCGCGAGCGGGTGTTAAATGTTCTCGGAATGGACCGAGTCTTGCCAAGCAGCCTTGGTATAGCACCGGTAGACCGCATGTCTAGTTTCGTGCCATTTGGAGGTCGTTTGATACTCCAACGGTTAACCGGGTAACCGTAAAGGCCTCTTTTGTTGCAGCCCAACACCCCTTCCAAAGTGGCCCAAAACCCAGCAAACTCCCCTCCATGCTCTCGGTCGTTCGATCACGATCGCGTGGCCGAAAACCGCACCTCATTTGGACTCTCCTAGCTCCCTCTACCTATAAATATGCCTCCCCCTTCCAAATTTGCGGATGAATCCCCCCCGAAACCCTAGCCTCTTCCACCTCTGCGCGCCGGACATGTCCACTCCGCCTCCGGACATGTCCGCACCGCCCCCGCGCCCAATCGGACGCCGCCACCTGTCCCGCCGCC
>NC_041393.1:442855127-442871222 GCF_002162155.2 Triticum dicoccoides | reverse complement strand
GACCTCGCCGGCCGCCGCCTCCACCAGCGGATCTGGCGCCCGCGACCGGCGCTCGCCTCCGCTGCTGCCTCGGCCGGCGCTCGCCCCGGCGCCCCTCCGGTCGCCGCCCTCCGCCGCCGTGCCTCCCCGGCCCGGATCCGCCGAGATCCGGCCGAGGGAGCCCCGGATCCGGCCTCTCCCGCAGCTCCGGCCACCGTCCCCACCAACTCCGGCGAGCATCTCCGTCGTGCATCAAAATCCGTGCGGACCCAAGGTCGACCCCGAAACCACTAAGTCCCTGATAGTTTGCATAATCATGCCATGTTTGACCTGCTGTATCTCTGCATCCGTAGCTCCGTTTCGTGCGTGTAATATGTCAAATTGTTCGTCTCGACGAGTGCTTCATTTCATTCCATTGCATCATTTTCATTTGAGCTCACATTATTACCCGAAATGCTGTTGGTAGTGTGCATGTTGCTGTTAATCTGCTGAAACTGTTATAACTTGCTCATTTGTCTTTTTTGCCATGATTGATGTGTGCATCCTATGAGGTTGATGTCTACATGTATGTTGATCTATGCCATTCCATCTTTCCAGTGGTGCCAACCATGTATTTTTGTGAGTTGTGTGCCGAGTGTATCGAGCTTGCTAAGTTGGGTAGTTGCTGTTGCTGTTTTCCTGACAGATTCTGTTATATTTTGTTGCTATGTTAATATGTTGCTACTAATCATTCTATGCATAATCTGGAGATGTCCTATAAACATGTTTTGATCTACATGTTATGCTCTATCCATTCATACCCTTGGTTGCAATTATAGCCTGCTGGATTATGTTGTTATCTTGCTCTAAAGTTGCTTCATAATGTTGCTGTCAGCCTGTTAACATTCAGATCACTTGTTCCCATGTGTTTTGCTAGTGTTCCATGCACCCTATGACCTTGCTCTTGCCATGTATAGCTTCATAAACATGCCTCCTTACTGTTGGGTGCCTTTCCATGCCATGTGTTGCTCTGTAGTGAGTGGTTCGAGCTCACGAACATGCCTACTTATTGTTGTTCCTGCCATGTTTGAATCTGTAATATAACTTGCCATGTTTACATGGGTGCCATCGTATTTTCTGATCCTTTTTGGCTTATGGTCAGTAAGAGACTTTTGATCTATGCAATTAGTAGATTCATGCCATGCCTTTGTTTGCCATGATATGTTCCTGTAACATGTTATTTGCTTGCTCTAAACATTGCAACCTGATGTTATTTCTGCAAAGTCTGAAACTGTTATTATTTGCAATCTTACCATGTCCTTTTGAGCATGTTCTAGTTGTTTCTGGAAATAGCTCAGTGTTCATGTTTTGTAGTGCTTTACCTGTACTTCATGCTCATGCCTTTTGTTATTATGTTGGAGTGCTGTAGCATATTGTTTTGATGCTTGCAATATGCCTAGTTGCTGTTATGGACAGATTGTTGTTATGCCTTGTATATAGTATATGTGTTGCCCCGTTGCTCCGTTTTGAGTGTGCTCTATATAAAACTTGCTTGATTTTGCATGTTGCTTCATATTATCATGTTGCATCCTTGTTTTGGTGTGTTTGCTTGATGTTTGGGTGCATTTTGCATCAATGCCATGCCTAACTTGTTTTGCTCATATCTTCTAGGTCGTAGCTCCGAATCTAATGAACTTTATATGTAACTTGACTAGAATTTCGTGTAGATCATGTTGGTGCATCTTAACTTGCTGTTTAACAACTTGAACATAGGGTTTATTCAGTTCTGGACCAATTTCGAAATATGCATATGAGGACTTACCGGAATTGTTATATGTTGTTTCCGGACTCATTTAAACTTGCTTTGATGTGTTGTTCTTGTTTGGATCATATCTTGCCATGAGTAGCTTCATGTAGCTTGGTCATGCATCATTCTTGTTGTGCATCATGTCTTGTTCATGTGTGGTGTGTTTACCATGTTGTGTGCTTCTTCTCGATAGTTCCCGTTTCGTTGCGATCGTGAGGATTCATTCGTCTACGTGTGGTTCGTCTTCGTGGCTTCATCTTCTTCATGGACTCGTTCTTCTTCCTTGCGGGATTTCAGGCAAGATGACCGCTACCCTGGATCTCACTACTATCATTGCTATGCTAGTTGCTTCGTTCTATCGCTATGCTGCGTTACCTATCTTTTGCTCATCAAGCCTCCCAAATTGCCATGAACCTCTAACCTTTGACACCATTCCTAGCAAACCATTGATTAGCTATGTTACCACTTTGCTCAGCCCCTCTTATAGCGTTGCTAGTTGCAGGTGAAGTTGAAGATTTCTCCATGGTGGACAGGGTTTATGTTGGGATAACACAATATCTCTTATATTATTAATGCATCTATATACTTGGTAAAGGGTGGAAGGCTCGGCCTTTTGCCTGGTGTTTTGTTCTACTCTTGCCGCCCTAGTTTCTGTCATACCGGTGTTATGTTCCCGGATTTTTGCGTTCCTTATGCGGTCGGGTGATTTATGGGACCCCCTGACAGTTCACTTTGAATAAAACTCCTCCAGCAAGGCCCAACATTGGTTTTACCATTTGCCTCACCACCACCTACTTTTCCCTTGGGAGTCGCTCTCTCGAGGGTCATCTTTATTCAGCCCCCCCCCCCGGGCTAATGCTTGTCTAAGTGTTGGTCCAAACTAGAGCCCTTTGCAGCGCCCCCTCAGGGAAACTTGAGGTCTGGTTTTAGTTGTACGGATTGCTCATCCGGTCGTGGCCTGAGACGAGATACGCGCGGCTACTATCAGGATGTCGGCACACCGGGAGGCTTTGCTGGTCTTGTTTTACCATTGTCGAAATGTCTTGTAAACCAGGATTCCGAGGCTGATCGGGTCTTCCTGGGAGAAGGTTTATTCCTTCGTTGATCGCGAGAGCTTGTCATGGGCTAAGTTGGGACACCCCTGCAGGGTTTAAACTTTCGAGAGCCGTGCCCGCGGTTACGTGGCAGATGGGAATTTGTTAATGTCCGGTTGTAGATAACTTGACACCAGATTCGAATTAAAACGCATCAACCATGTGTGTAGCCGTCATGGTCTCTTCTCAGCGGAGTCCGGGAAGTGAACTCGGTTTCCGTGTTATGGTTGACGTAAGTAGGTGTTCAGGATCACCTCTTGATCATTGCTAGCTTCACGACCGTTCCTTTGTTTCTCTTCTCGCTCTCATTTGCGTATGTTAGCCACCATATCATGCTTAGTCGCTGCTGCAACCTCACCACTTTACCCCTTCCTTTCCCATTAAGCTTTGCTAGTCTTGATACCCATGGTAATGGGATTGCTGAGTCCTCGTGGCTCACAGATTACTACAACAACAGTTGCAGGTATAGATTGCGCTGATCATGACGCGAGAGCGATGTTTGCTTGTTTTGGAGTTCTTCTTCTGCTTCTTCTTCGATCAGGGGATAGGTTCCAGGTCGGCAGCCTGGGCTAGCAGGGTGGATATTGTTTGAGTTTCTGTTTATGTATCATCCGTAGTCGGATGTTGATCTCTTGTATGATGTATTGTTGTATTCGTGTGGCATTGTATGCCTCTTGTATGTATCCCCACTACTATGTAATGTTGATGTAATGATATCCACCATGCAAAAGCGTCTTCAAGATGCGCTTCTATCCTTGGTGGGACCTTCGAGTTCCTTTAGGATAGGGTCGCATCTTGGGCGTGACACGTGACCACAGATTACACACACTGTGCATCAAAGGTCACCACCAGTGCATATAAACGCACTGACAAAAGAATATACAAAACTGAGAGCACTTCAGAAGGCATTAGGCCTGGCCAGGACGGGCTTCGCAAGTAGCCGAACAAGCTGATGAGACCTTAGTTGTGTGAACGATAGATGCTCCATCCCTAGCTTTATAGAACCATAGTGCACAAGGCAGTCCTCTAAGATATTCATTGCATCATTGACATCAACTCGGAGCTGAGCTGAAGCAAGCCTTTCTGCTTTAGTTCAGACTGAAGAAGTCGAACTGACTGAGGCAACGATTACACAAAGGTTGTCTCACAACTGCTGGTGAGTAGCTTCAACTCACTGTCTTCATGAAGATAGGACCTTGGGGTCATCTCACTCTCTTCAAGATGGTCTGGCACACTATCTTCCCTAAAGTTCTGCCTGGCATAAGAGATACGACTCCGAAAGAGAAACAAGGAGACACGTAACAGGTTTCACAATTATATAAGAAAATAAATGGATCTGTTCTGCATACGTAACATGTTTTTACAACTACAATTTAAAATTGGTAGTTGTTGCAAACATCCAATCAGATGTAAACAACAAAGTAAACAGCAGTGCAGGAAATGATGCCTATCCAAATCTATACTAGAACAAAGTTTGAAGGCTTGAGAAGGATGAACTTACATTACATGTTAACACGGGCTGGACAAAGCCCTTCTCCATGTCGATGGAAGAATAATTCAATAAATTCCCCAAAGAAACTTCTTTATAAGCGTTGCCATTATTATAGATTTTGCAAAGAGTAAATATAGATCAAATAATATTGGAAGAAACAAAGGACAACTAAGCTCAGGTGCAGACTCATGATACATAATCAAATAGCAATTAATTAAGTACAGCGTTACAAGGCAAAAGGTACTGACAAGAGGAATGCAGACATGAACGTGTGAAGTGGCATTGGCTTTATTCACATTTTGGTAAGAGTAAATGTAGATATGATAATTTAGAGAAAGTGGAGGGCAGGGCAGATAAGATGCAGAGTAATGCTAGAAAATCAACGATCTCGCGATGCAAGTACAGTAATACCTGTCGGCGTTCTGGGAATGGGGGTCCCTAGACTTGCCTGCCTACGGCCTGCGGCGTGGCTCAAGCAGCGGCCCAGTATGGCCCGTCTTCATCAACCCAAGTTCAAGACCCTCGCGAGGGGCCAAGCTTCGCGGGGAGGACGACGCAAAGCTTCCTCAGGGGCGGCCTCGCCAGGCAGGCTCGCGAGGAGGCGAATAGATCAAGGCAGAGGTACCTCGCGAGGTGCTCATGACGCAAGCCATGACGATCGAGTCCAGGCGGGAGCCAGCCTGCGCAGTGTCCTAGTTTCCTCTTTGGTGCAAAGGGGGCAAGCGCAGGCGCGGAGTACCAAGGCATCAAGCAAAGGTTTCCATATCAGTGCAACGAGACCAAGACCAGTAGAGCGGCAGGATGGAGGTAACAGTGGAGCCCAAGACGGCGTCATCGCCAGCGACTTTGGCAGACGAAGACCAACTTTAGTCAGGATAGCTTGGAATAGCTGTCCCCCTTCAAAATGGCCGTTGTCCTGCTCAATATTTGGGAAGAGGACCAGGGCCTCTATAAATAGAGATAGCCACCACCATAGAAAGGGGAGGAGGGAGTTGTCACCTAGAGCCAGCCGAGACCGAATCCACCCAAGTAGAACACCATGCTAGCTCAAGAACACCTCTCGCGAGGCTGTTCTTCCTCTGTACTGTTCATCATCAGCCCCAGAGGTAATCCACCACACCACACACTAGAGTAGGGTATTACACCACAACGGTGGCCCGAACTAGTATAAACCTTGTGTCCCTTGTGTTGTTCATCGTGTAGCTTAGATTCACGGTGAAGCGTTGGGACGTGGATTGGTTGGGGGTAGATCTTCGTGCGCACCCCAGAGTTCGAACCATAAGGGTTTTGCCGGAACCCGATATCCGACATTTGGCGCGCCAGGTAGGGGGGCGCCGGAATCTTTCTTCCGCTGTTCCGCGTTCCATCGTTTGTCGCATCCATGGCAGACACTCGCCGAGCGCGCGCCGAGCGTCAGGCTGCTCTCGCTGCCCGCGTCGCCCAGACGGCTCCCGTCGGTGGGCCTCCCCGTTGTTCTCCATCGTCCGCCACCAACGCTGCCACCGGCCCGGCGGGGAACGAGCAGCAAGCGTCGTCACTGGATCCCTCGATGCGACTGGAAGGCCGCACCGCCACTCCGTCGCTAACTCCAGCTGGTTCGCCATCTCATGCCCGTCGCGCTCCCACAGACGCACATGCCGCATTGCTCCTTGCACATGAGCTCCTGCACTACCGCCCTGTCGACAACCTCTACGAGGAGTGGCTCGCTCGCATCACCGAGCTCGTCAGCGCCGCAGGGGGCTCTCCTGCGCCGTCCCTCTCGCTGCCTCGCCCTCCGTCCTACATGGGCGATGCAGCTTAGGAGGTGCCTCTGCCACCTCCTCCCCAAGAAGGTGCCCTGGCTCCAAGGCGCATGGCCCCTGGACGAGACCCGCCGTGTCCAGCGCCCGCGCGACAAGAAAGGAGCTACCAAGAGATCCCTCGGCCACAAGAAGGCGCTCGCGTGCTCCTCGCTCCTTCACGTCAAGACCGCATCCCTGCGCCAGCACGTCAATACCCCACGCTGCCCTTGGCGGCGGCGCGCGAGAGCCTCCAAGAGCAAGCCTCGTGTCCATAAAGGGCTTCGGTGGCCACTGCAGGCTGCCGTGCCTTCACCACCGAGCTGCGCAGTGTCGCCTGGCCAGGCAAGTTCAAGCCAGATCTGCCTCCGTGCTACGACGGCACTGGTGACCCCGCGGAGTTCCTGCAGCTCTACGAGCTAGGCATCGAGGCGGCCAACGAAGACGAAAAGGTCATGGCGAACTGGTTTCCCATGGCGCTCAAGGATGGTGCCTGCACCTGGCTCTTGAACCTGCCTCTCGGCTCGATCTCCTCTTGGGACGAGATGCGCACCCACTTCATCTCCAACTTCCAGGGCACTCGCGACCATCCTCCGATCGTGGGTGACCTGCGCCGCATCAAGCAGCAGCCAGGAGGGACCTTGCAGAAGTACATCCAGGGCTTCAACAACGCTCGCCTCAAGATTCCCAAGGTGACTGAGGAGGCCATCATCTCAGCATTCTCTGACTGCATTCGTGACGTCAAGATGAAGGAGGAGCTGGCTATCCACGAGGATCTGTGCACATCTCTTGAGTTGTTCAACCTGGCGACCAAGTGCGCAAGAGCCAAGGAGGGGCACCTCTTCCTTCTTGTGCTTCCAGCTGCTGACCCAGAAGAGAAGAAAGCCAAGGCCAAGGACGTGAAGCGCAAAGGAGCAGCTGTGCTCGCAGCAGAACCAGACACGAAGCACGATAGGGACCAGCTAGAGTCGTCCAAGGGCAGTCAATTCTGCGCCTACCACAACCTCTACACCCACAACACCAACGAATGCCAGGAGCTCAGAGCCATTCGGGAAGGACGCATCGGTCGAAGCCCCGAGCGCGACGACCGGGGCTACGGCCGAGGAGGAGGAAGAGGTGGAGGACGATGGGACGACCGAGGCCCTCGCTAGGAGTGGCGTGACCGACCTCGCGAGGATCGCCCGCAGGGCAATGCAGGCCTTCCTCCTCTGCCACCACCGCCAAGAAGGAATGATGACCATCACCAGGGCGAGGGGGCTGGGGGCTTCCAGGAGCCATGTGCTATCGCTTGCATCTTGGGCGGTGCCCAGGCCCCGGCCTCTTAGCGCATCTTCAAGCAGTTTGCTCGCAAGGTGAACGCAGTCCTCCCCAAGCTCGAGGACACGTGCCCTCTCAGGTGGTCCACGTGCGCCATCATGTTCAGTTCAGCGGGTCAGCTCAAGTGTGCGGCTAAAGCTGGTGTCCTCCCAATGCTTTGTTCCCCGGTCATCAGCAATGTGCAAGTTACCAGGACCCTCATCGATGGCGGCGTAGGACTTAACATTCTGTCCGTCGAAACGTTCGAAAATCTCCAAGCGCCATATGATCAACCCCAGACAACGAAGCCTTTCTCAGGAGTCACTGACGGCTCCACCACTCTGATAGGGCAGGTTCGCCTCCCTGTCACCTTCGGACAGTGCAAGAACTACCGTACCGAGCTCATCGAATTTGACGTTGCCCACATTCGCCTGCCATACAATGCCATCCTTGGGTATCTAGCCCTGGCCAAGTTCATGGCGGTAACTCACCATGGTTACACCGTCCTCAAGATGCCGGGAAGCGGCGGAATCATCACAGCCCCTTGTGAAGAGAAGGATGCGGTGTGCTCTCTCGAGCGTGCCTTCCAAGATGCATCAGTCGAGGACCCAAACAGCAAGAGTGAGAACCCTCCCGAGGTAGTTCCTAAGAAGAAGAAGACATCACCCAGCTCAAGGCCTCAGGAGGTAGGCATCTCTGGAGGCGCCGCGTCAGGATCTGCGCCTATGCAAGGGGCGCCTCCCTCCGTCGCATAGGAAGGCGTGCCCGGCGCCCTCCTCGGGCAAGGCTCGGGGGCTCTCTCCTGGAGGGCCTCAGACTTTGCCAAGATCACGAGGGAAGCGCTCGGGCACTAGTTGGAGGCGTGCTATGCGGCACGTTTCCCTCAGGAAGGCATGGGGAAAGAAGGGCCCAACCCTCAGGAGTTCATCACCAAGGCCACTCAGGAGCTGCAGGAATCGAGAGTCATACACGGCGATTGCCGCCTACCTGGCATAGCTCCCCATCCAGGCGAGGATGGCGGGCTGCACGTCTGCATCGACTACCCAGGGCTCAGCCGAGTCGCATCTCAAGAGCACTTCTGGCCTTTGCGTGTGGGATGCTGCGAGGGTCCACCACAAAGCTACGTTCGCATGCCTTTCGGCTTGCCGAATGTGGTTGCTGCTCACCAGCGTCTTCTGCGGAGCATTCTAGCAGCTCTGGAGGCTAGGCACCACGCAGTCCTGGCAGAGATGGAGATGGTCCTCGAGGATCCGCCCGGACCCTAGAGCCTCCCGAGGCTCAGGGCGCCGGTGGCTCGTGAGGATTGGCCTCTTCACGGCGCATCATCAGCTACTTCAACACCCGCTCTACAATGGTATCAGGTGACATCTTTCGAGTTTCATTTCAGCTGGGAGCGCCCGCATGGCTGCATTATTCCCATGTCGCGTGTGTATTTCCCTGCGGCATGTATCCCTTTTGCTTATGTCTTTAGTTTAGCTTGCTGGGGGCGCCCCTAGGGCTGCGTCATCCCCAAGCCGCTCGGGCCTGACCCAGTGGCATGTATCTTTCCTGCATCTATCTAAGCTACTTTGCCTCTTATGCTTAACGTGCATGTGATAATTGCCTGCTCGATTGACACCTACCTTTGGAGCTGCTCGCGCTGGCATTGCGCTTGTGCATAGGTCCGTCCCTACAACATCGACAAATCTGAGTGGTCGAGCTCTGGCCCGCGGCAGCCCCGCAAGTGTCACCTCACCAGGCCCTCAGTGCCCTCACCACACTCTCAGAGCAACCAATGGCAGGACGACAGTCGTAATGGCAGCCCTTGCTTCTCTCGTGTTGGTTTAGAGGGACTACCTGAGGAATAATGTGGGGGGTGTCGCGAGCTCTTTGTCTCCCTTACCCCTGCGATCCGCTTGCGCGTTAAAAGGGGGGCTCCTGAGCTCTTACTGGCTCTCCAGCCCTCACCCCATGGCCTTGTCCATGGCATCGCGACCTGGCATACCAGTTGTCGGTGTCAAAACCGGCGGATCTCGGGTAGGGGGTCCCGATCTGTGCGTCTAGGCTGATGGTAACAGGAAGCAAGGGACACAATGTTTACCCAGGTTCGGGGCCTCTCGATGGAGGTAAAACCCTACTTCCTGCTTGATTAATAATGACGATATGTGTAGTACAAGAGTAGATCTATCACGAGATCGTAGAGGCTAAACCCTAGAAGCTAGCCTATGATGATTATGATTGTAATTGTGATCGGCCTTCTAAGGACCAACCTCTCCGGTTTATCTAGACACCGGAGAGGGCTAGGGTTTACATGGAGTCGGTTACAAGGAAGGAAATATAATATTCGGATCGCCAAGATTGTCTTCCACGCAAAGGAGAGTCCCATCCGGACACGGGACGGAGCCTTGAGTCTTGTATCTTCACGCTTCAATAGTCCAGACGATGTATATAGTCCGGCTGTCCTGATACCCCCTAATCCAGGACTCCCTCAGTAGCCCCTGAACCAGGCTTCAATGACGATGAGTCCGGCACGCAGTCTTGTCTTCGGCATTGTAAGGCGGGTTCCTTCTCCAAATAGTCCAAAGTAATTATCGAACACTTAAACCGTGTCCGGATCCGCAAAATGATCTTCACATACCACCGTAGAGAGAATGATATTTCACAAATGCAATCTGCTGACAACTTTTTTAGACAACATGACATGTCATTACGGTCTGGTCATTATACGAACCGTTTTCCCACAACCAGCCAGATCGCATATTGCGAGGCGGTTTCCTTAACACGTCTTCTCAAAGTAGAGATCGTGTCCCCTTATCACGGGATTCTCATCAATACGGGTATTGGTAATCCCATCGCGCCATCAATCGTGACGTTCGGGAAGTAAGCGATTCTCAACGGGCAAGTGGGGAGGCGCACCACTTTCGTCGCCTCTTACAAAGGGATAAGACTTCCCCCTTTTTTACCCACGCCTTCTTCCTCCTTTGCCCACTCTTGCCCCCTGGAGCTCCAGCGCCCTAGCCCAAGTCTTCTCCGCATAGCTAAACATGTTCGGAGCAGGAGGCAAGTGGGTGGCTTCCACTGTGAACAGAAGCATATCACGAATCTTCAGGTGGCCGGATACTTGGCCGCAGACATCGCGCACCGGCTACTGGACAAAGGGCAGGCCATTCCAACCCCGGCACCTCACGAGAGGGTCGTTTTTGTCGCCCACTTCGTTCGTGGACTGGGATTTCCACTTCATCCCTTCGTCCGCGGGCTCATGTTCTACTACGAGCAAGATTTCCATGATCTAGCCCCAAATTTCGTCCTCAACATCTCGGCATTTATCGTCATGTGCGAGGCCATCCTCTGCATCAAGCCTCACTTTGGCTTGTGGATACAAATCTTCTTCGTGAAGCAAAAGATCGTGAGCGGCCAGCAAGCGGAGTGCAGAGGGGCCATGGTGGGCAAGATGCCTAACGTCACCTGGCTTGACGGCTCCATTGCGGAGACCGTGAAAGGGTGGTAGTCGGGGTGGTTCTACATCACCGAGCCGCACGGTGCCAACTGGGCGGCGGCCCCCGAGTTTCGATCCGGAACAGCCATGCGGCTCACCTCCTGGGAAAAGAAGGGCCTGGCCTGGGGCGAACCTACAGAGCTGATCGGACTCCAAAACTGCATCAAGAGCATGAAGGACAAGAACATCAAGCTTGTCAATGTGATCCAGGTCATGCTTGTCTGCCGGATTATTCCGTGCCAAAGGCAGGCATTCAATCTGTGGGAGTTCGTCCCGACCGAACACCAGACGCTTCAAAAGCTCTATGACATGACGCATAAAGGCGCATGGAAGGTGTTGTTCAAGGCCTATGAAGTACCTCCTCCCACATCCGAGGACCGTTGACTTCATGCCGCACAACCTCCTAGTCCGGTGAGTTTTCTGACAACCACCAGATTCAGCTCTTCCCAGCATATTCGTGGGGGAGTCTTAAGTAATTGTGCATATTTAATCAGGATTATGTGGAGACAGCGGAGCGGATTGACTGTTTGGCTCCGCTGCCAGAAGGCCCAGCTGATGCTCTCCTGACGGAGATGCTAGTCCCGGTGCCCTACAAGGCACGGGAGAAGAAGGCCGAAAAGAAGGCCCCGGGGACCAGGAAGGGTCTCCGGCGTAAGGTGGTACCAGAAGCCTCATCCGAAGATGACGAGGCACACTCCTCCCCCGAAGGGGAGGAAGAAGAAGAAGAAGGGGCCACCCCATCCGGAGAGGATGAGGAGCTTGAGAAGGCGGACCAGGGGGCCGGGAAAGGCCCCCGGCGCAAGGCCATCATACCCGCGTCGTCCAACGACGGCGAGGCAGATTCCTCCCACGGAGGCGGGGGGGAAACAAGAAGAAACTCTACCTCCCTGTACTGGGAAGGAGAAAAAGAGGAAAGCCGCCCTGGAGGAGGAGGCTGGGACGTCCAAGAAGGGAAAGGTGTCCCTTCCGGACTACTCCGCCACGGCCGCCCATAGCGAGGAGGGGTGGCTGCCTAGGGGGAAGCCCCTAGCGTGATCGTAAGTATCCGCACTCTATCCTGATTTTATAGTCTTTTTATAACCGAACATATATGCAGTCCAGCCAGGGTTCATCCCGAGGTATCGTCTTCGGATGGATCCTTGAGCGATTCGGCGATGAACTCGCTCCCGATGGCCACTACTCCTCAGCCTGCGGATGACATGGAGGTGTTGTCCCAAAGGCTCCCAGAGCAGGGGGAGGTGACCCTGGAGATGCCCCAAGGAGGAATTCCAGATGTCACACACGCGGGGTTCAAGATCCCCGCGAATTGTATCGATGAGAGTCGCAGCAAGCCGGACTCTCATCCGGATACTGTGTTGGAGCCTTCGATGGTTCCGGATGCGGGCAGGCGGCCCCCCGCTAAGGAGGGCGAGCCGTCCGTGCCGATGACTTCCGTTACGCCAGAGGCGTCAGATAGTATGCTGGAAGCGCTTCGCGGCGCTTCCATGGACGAAGAGCATCGTACTCTTATGAGTGCGGTGATTCAGAAGGTTCTGTCTGCCAAGAGCGGACTAACCGAAGCATGTACCAGCCTCCTAACAGGCTTTGAGGTAAGTAATAAAAATGTGTGAAATGACCACCTGATAGGTAGTAGCCCCTGATACTCTATTTGGTGTTCGGAAAGAAAAGCCAAACGGAGGGTCAATTATAATCCACAGGAGTCTAATAATAAGTGTGCATGTGAATAAGCAGGCTGTGCTACTTGCCGCTGCTGTCCGCACAGCCAAGGTCTCCGGACTAAAGCAGGACCTGGAGCAGGCGCAGGGAGAGCTCGACCTCACGTAGAGGCGGCTCGAAGATAACAAAGGTGAGTGATTCCCCTCTCTCATACAATGAAGGATAGATAAAATTGGCTAGTCTAACGACGACTATGTA
The DNA here is from genome assembly GCF_002162155.2 of Triticum dicoccoides. Taxonomy (NCBI): domain Eukaryota; kingdom Viridiplantae; phylum Streptophyta; class Magnoliopsida; order Poales; family Poaceae; genus Triticum; species Triticum dicoccoides. The sequence continues at coordinate 442,858,408 of NC_041393.1, read as the reverse complement.
ACAGGAGCCACCACCAAAGTGGCGTCCCTGAAGAAAGCGCTGTCCGAGGCCGAGGACAAGGCGGCTCTGGAGCGCAAAGAGCGCGAGAAGCAAGATGCTAGGGTAGGCGAGGTACAACAAGAGCTCCAGGATCTCTGTAAAATGTTCGAGTCCTTGGAGCATGATCTGAAGATGAAAGAGTCCGAGCTTGCGAAGGCCCTTGTGGGTATGAAAGACGCCGAGGCCGAAGCCGAGAAGGCACAGCAAGAAATCTAGGCGGCCAAGAAGATAACGGCGGGTAAGACATTCTTTATGCAAAGCAAATATGTGGAGGAGGCGTTTCTTTTACTTTGATCATGAATTCGCTAAAGTATGAATTCGCTAAAGTATTCGCTAAAGTATTCGCTAAAGTATCTCTCACTATCATGAATTCGCTAAAGTATCTCTCACTATCAGGAGAGCCCTGGCCGAATTGCGGTCAGGATGGTTGGGATGCGGACGACGAAGAAATTCAAAGCCCACCCACCACCCACTTTGTAGCCACTGTCGACGATCTAACCGACATGCTAGACTACGACTTCGAAGACATCGACGGTATGCACGACGATGCCGAAGACGACCAAGAACCAGCGCCTACGGGGCACTGGAAGACCACCTCGTCATACGACATATACATGCATGGTGGACATCCCAAAGGATGGGAATGGCGAAGAAGCAGCGGAGGAAGACTCCTCCAAGAAACAGCCCAAGCGCCAGCGTTAGCAGGGCCGGTCTAAATCCTGCCACAGCAAGAATGGAGATTCCGGCACCGGAGATAATAACACCCTAGAGAGTGCCGAAGACAATCCCCTCTAGCAAGATTCAGCACAGGAGGACGGAGAAGCCAGCCCTCACGAGAGAGCGGCAGGCGAAGAGGTAGAGGATGATAATTACATGCCTCCCTCCGGAGACGAGGCAAGCCTCGATGACGACGAATTCGTCGTGCCCGAGGATCCCGTCGAACAAGAGCGTTTCAAACGCAGGCTTATGGCCATGGCGAACAGCCAAAAGAAAAAACAGCAACATCTTAGAGATGATCAAGACCTGCTAGCCGACAGATGGACTGAAGACCTCGCGGCCGAAGAGTATGAACTCGAACGCCCCTCCAAAAGCTACCCCAAACGCAAGTTGCTCCCCCGATTAGAGGGGGAGGCATATAAACCTGCGTCACCAGAGCACACTACGGCTGACCGACCACCTCGTGGCCGTGACAGAGAGGCCTTTAGGACCCCCATTAGAACGGTACCCCGGCATCGCTCGAAAAGCACAAGGCCACAGGGGAACGCTCCGGACTTGCAAGACATATTGGAGGACAAGGCAAGACAATCAAGATTGATCTACGGATCGCGTGGGCGCCCCATGACACGCGACGACAACCGTCGCGCTGGACACAGCAAGTCCAGCCGGGCCGAACACAGTAGACAAAGCTCGTTTGAGCTACGTCGTGATATAGCCCAGTATAGAGGCGCCGCACACCCACTATGCTTCATAGATGAAGTAATGGATCATCAAATCCCCGAACAGTTTAAACCCGTGAACATTGAACCCTACGATGGCACAACAGACCCCGCGGTTTGGATCGAAGACTATCTCCTTCATATCCACATGGCCCACGGTGACGATCTTCACGCCATCAAATATCTCCCACTCAAGCTTAAAGGACCAGCTCGGCATTGGCTTAACAGCTTGCCCGCAGAATCGATTGGGTGTTGGGAAGACCTGGAAGCCGCATTCCTTGACAACTTCCAGGGCACATATGTGCGACCACCAGAAGCTGATGACCTAAGCCACATAATTCAGCAGCCAGACGAATCAGCCAGACAGTTCTGGACACGGTTCTTAACAAAGAAAAATCAAATCGTCGACTGTCCGGATGCAGAGGCCCTCGCAGCCTTCAAACATAACATCCGCGACGAGTGGCTGGCCCGGGACCTAGGACAGGAAAAGCCGAAATCCATGGCGGCCCTCACATCACTCATGACCCGCTTCTGCGCGGGAGAGGACAGCTGGCTAGCCCGCAGTAACAGCCTCAGCAAAAATTCTGGCAGTCCGGATACCAAGGACCGCAATGGCAGGTCGCATCGAAACAAAAACAAATGCCGCTTTAACAGCGATAACACTGAGGATACGGCAGTCAACGCCGGATTCAGAGGCTCTAAACCCGGTCAGCGGAAAAAGCCATTCAAAAGAACTACTCCGGGTCCGTCCAATTTGGACCGAATACTCGACCGCTCTTGCCAGATACGTGGCACCCCCGAAAAGCCAGCTAATAACACCAACAGGGATTGTTGGGTATTCAAGCAGGCAGGCAAGTTAATTGCCGAAAACAATGACAAGGGGCTGCATAGGGATGACGAGGAAGAGACCCAGCCGCCGAATAATAGAGGACAGAAGGGTTTCCCCCCACAAGTGCGGACGGTGAACATGATATACGCAACTCACATACCCAAGAGGGAGCGGAAGCGTGCACTCAGGGACATATACGCAATGGAGCCAGTCTCCACCAGTATCCGCCACGGCGGATTTGCCGCTTTGGTTTTTGTCACACCCTAGTTAGCCATGCATTAGAGTGTTGCATCATGTTTACTCTTTCATCAGAAACCTGAAATGGGGATGACAGAACCCCCAGTCCCCTCTGAAACCAATTAGGGTTTACCAAAAACTTTTTCAATGAACCTGAAATGCCCTTCTAAAATGCCCATCATTTTTGTCTTGGTTCAGAACCTCTGCCAAAAGTGATGCACATTTTCCTAGGCCATCTTAGGGTTTTTGAATTACATCATAAATATTTGAATTTGGGCATTTAAAATTATATAAAATATTTAAATGCTCAAATATCTCCAAACTAAAATGTTTCATGTTGGAAATAATCCAACTATGGACCAGGAGTAGTTTGGTGATTTTAGGAGTTGCCTAAGTATTTTATTTAATTCAACAAAGTTGCAGAAGTATTAAAAAACAGAAAACAGAAAGAAAATGGAAAAACTTACGTGACGCCTGCTCCCGGCCCACCTGCCGGCCCAGCCCAGCGCCGCTCCAGCGAGCTGCTTGCCGGCCAGGCAGGCAGGCAGGTGCCCGACAGCGACCACAGCGCGCGCCACGCACCTGCTCGCCGCCTCGCCGCTCCCCTCGCCCGGTGACGTCGTGGATCGGCCTCCCTCGCTCCCCCGAACCCCCCAGACACCCCCTCTCCTCTCCAGCTCCTCCCCCTCGTGCTCCCCCGCCATGACCGACGCCACCATCGCCGTGCCTTCGTCGTAGCC
>NC_041393.1:442844150-442854723 GCF_002162155.2 Triticum dicoccoides | reverse complement strand
AGCCGTGCTCCCCGCCGCCCGTGCGTCATCTCATCGTGTCCAGGAGCTCCGCCGCTGTCCACTCCATCGAGCAAGCCAAGCCCCGAGCGCTCGCAACACCCGAGTTCACCGCAACGACCTCGCCCGAACCGCCATCGCCGGAGATCCCCTTCAACGCCGTCGTCGCTCCGGTCCATCTCCGGCCGCACCAAGGGCTTCGTCGCACTCACTGTGAGCTTAGCCATCTTCCCCCCCTCCTTTTCTTGCTCCCGAGCTGTGTAGCGACCTCCCGGAGCTCAACCGCACCCACCGCCGTGGAGCTCGTCGCCGACGTGCTCCCGGTCACCCTCCGGCCACTCCACGGTGTCCATCTTACTCACCGTGTCACGTAGCACCTAGCTAGCTACTCCCCGCGCCTCACCGACCCCTCTAGCGTCAAGTTCGTCTTCGGCCGAACCCCGGTGGCCGCCAAAGCCGTCGCCGGCGCCAACTCCGGCCACCCCGACCCCAACGGACTCCACCAAGAGCTGCGGCTCGTCCTCAGCTCCACTCCGGTGGTCTCCGCGATCCATTTGGCGGCCGAAACAGCCAAAACCACTTCCGCCGCCGCGTCGGGCTCGCCGGCGGCTAAACGCCGGTGCAGCCGACCCGGGTTTGACCACGGGTGGGCCCTGGTTGACTCCCCTGAGTCAATGACAGGTGGGGCCCAGCCCTGTTAATTAAACAGGTTTAGTTTTAATTAAACTTTAATTAATCTAACACACTGACACGCGGGACCCACTGTCAGGTTTGACCCGGACGTGTCCCGTTGACCTGCTGACGTCACACTGACGCCAGGCTGACGCAATAATTGATTTTCTGGAATTAAACTAATATAGGAAAATTCCAGAATTCAGTTTAAACTTTAAAAATTCATAACTTTTATTCTGTAACTCCAAATCAGACAAATTATATATGAAAAATGATTAGAAAAATCCAATATGTCCATCCGTACTATTTTCATGCATGATTAAACAAGTTAACCTGATGTTTAATACAGAACAAGGAAAAACACTTTAAAGGGCCATGTTTGAGTTTGAAATTTGAATCTTTGATTCAAATTGGTTCAAACCCTTCTGGTCTTAGTTGCATTAGCCCAACACACTCATATTGCTATGTTTCATGCATGCATCATATTGTTGCACATTGTTTGGTGATGGTTGTGTATCGGTGTTCTTTGCGGCAGGTTCTGCCTCCGAGGAGTACCGTGATTACCCTAACAAAGAACCGTATCAGTGCATCGAACCATCAGGCAAGCAACCAACCATTTGATCATATCGATACAATCCCATGTTCTCGCTCCTACTCTCTTTTACTGCATTAAGACAACGCGTTTCAAACTGCTGTGTGCTACGGTAGTTGAACCCACTTCCTCTGCATGACCTGTCATTGCCACAGTAACTAGATGAAACCCACAAGCATGTGTAGGAGTTGATTGAGCCATATGAATGTGTTGTTCCTACCTTGCTATGCCTGCTATGCTTAGAGTCGTGTCAGGTCTGGTTCATCTGGGTGATGGGCTAGAGTGAAATGATTATGTCGGTAATGAGAGTGATGTGGTGAACACGATTTGGTAAAGGTATCGATGAGAGGCCATGTAGGAGTACATGGTGGGTTGTTTCATTGAAGCCGACCTTAAGCACTGAGATCTGTATGTGTGATTTAAGAATAAGCTACTACCATGCATTGGGCCCGAATCCAATGGACCCTCTCGGCTTCTTATTTCACCCTAGTTCTCCGTCCAGGAGTTGCAAGTAGTTTCTGGTGTTTGTAGCCTACTGGAGGCCGTGGACAGCGCTGACCGTAGGGGTGGGCTGTGATGCGGTAGGTACGTGGCCGGGTGTACCGAATACCCGTTAAGTATCTCGGGAACCCTGTTCACATCGTTCGGGGCCGTATGGGAAACCTCGGCCGGACTCCCTACGGATGGAACCTGGATAGGCGATAAACCTGGACTGGAGGCTTAGGTGATTAGGTAGGTCATGGCCGACACCCACGTTGGGCTTCCGCTTGAAGGTTGCCGAGTACATGTCGTGTAAACGACGGTAAGTGGTGAGAGCGTGTATGAAGAAGTACACCCCTGCAGGGTTATCATGATCTATTCGAATAGCGGCGTCCGCGGTAAAGGACTACTTGGTTGCCTATACAGTTCATAGACAAGTAGATGGAAACTACTAAAAGCCTCAAGATAAGTGTGAGTGCCGAGGATGGCTCTTCCGTTGGAAGACGGAGGTGGATCCTCGGTAGTGTATTGAATTGGTGAGTAGTGGACTCGTGTACGCAAAACCATTTCAAGTTGGAGTCTCGTAGGTTAGCCTAGCCAAGAGTCAAAGCTGGCTTGCTGCAACAACTCCACCAACCCTTCTTGATAATATGCATGTATGTAGGATCTGATGTAGGACTTGCTGAGTACCTTTGTACTCATGTTGCTATAATTTACATTTTTACAGAAGACGCTGCAACCCCTTCTGATGGGTTCTACGTAGACGTTGACATAAATGAGTAGGCTAAGGCCCAGGTGGTGATCCTGAGCTTGTGAAGGACCACGTAGTATAGCTAGGCTTTCCAAGCCTCTTTTATTTTTCTAGTTGTCTGTACTCAGACAAATTACTTCCGCTGCTGGTTTGTATGACTGTATGACTTGAATGCTGGGTCATGTGACCCGTACCTTTGTGTATGTTATGTATGGTTCTCTGAGCCTTAAATAAAGTACTTATGTCATAGAGTCATGTTGTAATGCCTTGTTGTATTTACACATATCGAGCATATTGTGTGTATGATTGAAATGCTTGGTATGTGTGGGATCTGACTATCTAGTTGTTTATCCTTAGTAGCCTCTCTTACCAGGAAATGTCTCCTAGTGTTACCACTGAGCCATGGTAGCTGGCTACTGCTCTGGAACACTTAGGCTGGCCGGCATGTGTCCTTCTTCGTTCCTGTGTCTGTCCCTTCGGGGAAATGTCACGCGTTGAGTACAGGAGTCCTGTTAGCCCGCTACAGCCCGGTTTACCGGAGTCCTGCTAGCCCAGTGCTACAGCCCGGACCCACTTGCTGATGACCGACACGTTCGTTGCTGGGTCATGGATGCCTGTCCCTGTAACTCTGTGCCACTTTGGGTTTACAACTAGTCATGTCAGTTCGGGCTCCTTAACATATGGATGCTAGTGACACTATCATATACGTGAGCCAAAAGGCGCAAACGGTCCCGGGCAAAGGTAAGGCGACACCCGTGGGGATACCGTGCGTGAGGCCGCAAAGTGATATGAGGTGTTACAGGCTAGATCGATGTGTCATCGAGTCGGGGTCCTGACAGTGTTGGCATCAGAGCCGGACTGCCTGTAGGTTCTCCAAGCCAAACTGGTCGATGTTGAGTCTAGAAATTCTTTAGTTATATGTAGGGGAATTGTTTGTGGGTTGGAACGTAAGGCTCTTTTTACTTCTTTATCTTATGACATTCTGATCTGAGTCAGTCTATTCTTCCACCGGGGGTTAAGGAATTAGGATCTTTTTTCTCTATCAGGTTCACGTGTTACTAATCAGTAGTACCTTATAGGTTTGATGGATACAAGCCTAGTTCAGTTCTACTACCACGTTATGTTGTTAGGATGGACTCAGAACTTTGATATGATGATGTTGAGTGTGTATGAAATCCTTTGTCAAATGTCTCAAAATCCTTCTTGAGCATTTACAGTTGTTATGCTGCCGAAATTTTGCTAGAAATTCTAATGCCTTTGCATTATGATTGTGCTTTCAGATGGCCACTCGCGACCTCAATCAAGTGGTTCGCCTGACTTGATGCCTAGATGTACCCGGCCATACTGCCATGTTGGTCAGGGTAATGACTGAGGCCGGATACCGTTGGTATCCTGAGTACACGGTCGAAGAGCAATTCCGAGACTTTAATCAAAGCTAGTATCTCTGCACTGTCAGGATATTTCCATCTTATCCTGGGTCCACCGAGCCCCTTCACTGCTCCTATGGACTCGGGGTTACTATTGAGATGGCTGTGCAGGACGCCGCCTACTCTATGATGACCATCATGCGAGTCAGGTCTGGTCTATTTCGGGACTCTGATTTCCGGTATATGCCAGGATCACTTCCGGGAGCACAAGGGTATCTCCAGGCTATCTATGCTGACCCCACCCAGGAGGATTCACGGACTCGCACCACTGCTGAGATGCTCGAGGATAAGGACCGTGAAAATCGGGCCTTGAGGTTAGAGCTTTTCAATACCCGTGCTGACCATTGGGCCACATTGACTCGGTTTGCACCGGCGGTGCAAGCTGGATATTCGGATATGCGCGATCTCTATCCTGTGAGATCTGCTCTGCCAGACGTGATGGGTTGGCGTGATGTAGGAGGCATCACCCCACCTCGCGGTCCCCGCAGGCCACCGTCTGTTGGTCCAAGACCTCATCCTAGCCCCTATGGTCCACAAGCTCCGCGAGATCGTCTGTTTCCGGATGATCATGTTGAGCTTCCAGGCTATGGAGGTGACTTCTACGAGGACTACTACGGATCGGTCTGAGTTAGTGGTAGTATCACTAGTTCGTGTTAGCTGTGTCGTCTATCGTCCTGCATGACTCGTGGGATATGACCTAGCTGTATCGCCTTCCGGAGGTGTAGAAAAATAATGTATAGGAGCTGGGAATGCCTCCGATGAGATGTAATCCTCTTTTCACCGTAATAGTACCTTGTTTGGTCTTGTACTAAACCCTGTATGGTGTGTATGACGATGGAATAAAGAAGCAATTTCTGTATCTACCATGTCATACGGATGATCATCTTGCATTCCGAGTTATTCCTTACATTCTGTATCCTATGTCGGAATTTTATCATTCTGACTAAATCATTGTCTTGTTTACCTAGGATGGTCAACACGCGCACTAACCCTGCTCCTCAAGAGCAGGCCGAAGGCAGTGAAGTCAGGAATGCAAATCTGCCTCATCCTCCTTCCCTAGCCTAGGTTATGATGGAAGCCGAAAGAAACAAGCGGGAGACCAACCGTTTGTTGGAGCGTATTGAACAGAACACAGCACACCATCAGAGGACTAACGTGGTGTCACTCAGTGATTTTATCAAGTTACATCCACCCACGTTCCACCACTCCGTCGAGCCTCTCGACGCTGATGACTGGCTTCGCAGTATCTCTCACAAGCTGCGTTCCGCGCTAGTAGCTGAGGCTGACAAGGTCACCTTTGCTGCATATCATCTTGAAGGCCCCGCCAGTCTATGGTGGGAGAATTATGGAGCTATGCGCCCAGCGGGCCATGTCACTACTTGGGCTGAATTCAGCGAGGTTTTCCGTGAACATCACATTCCGGAGGGTCTCATGGACCGTAAACGTGAGGAATTTTGCAGTTTCACTCAGGGCCGACTCTCTGTGGATGCTTACAGCAGGGAGTTCGGTAACCTCGCACGATATGCAACTGAGGAAGTTTCTATTGATGCCAAGAAGCAAGCAAGGTTCCGTAAGGGACTTAGTCCTGAGCTTCGCCGCGACCTCCGTCTGCATGAGTGCACATCTTTTCAGAAACTTGTTAACAAGGCCATCAGTGCTGAGACTGGCCAGACTGATTATGACGCAACACGCAAGCATGGCCGTGACATGGGTTCCTCATCCGGTGCTGGTCCTCAGAAGCGCCGCGTGTGGGTGCCCAACACCACCCTGCCACCCAGGTTCACACCGAGGCCATCTTTCCAGGCGCCTCGCCCTGTTCAACAGTCTGCACCAGCCAAGCCCTATGGGGGTCCAACCAACAATGCTCCTCCACGTACCAGTTCCGTGACTTGTTTCAAGTGTGGGGAATCTGGCCACTATATGCGTGAGTGTCCCCAGACCAACCCCAACCAATCTGCTAAAGCTGTTGGCCGTGGCAAGCCGACAGGGAAAGTGTTCCACGCCAAGCCGGCCACCGCTACACGTGGCCATGTCAACTGTATATCTGCCGAAGAAGCTCAAGAGGATCCCAACGTCGTTCTCGGTACGCTCCTTGTTAATTGCCACCCGGCATCTGTTCTTTTCGATACCGGAGCCTCTCATTCATTTATATTCGAGAACTATGCTCGTTTGCATAACACCGCATTTTGTGACATGCCATCCACTATGGAAATTTCTACTCCTGGTTCTAGATGGCAGACCTCCAGGGTAAGTTATGGAAATGAAATCCAAGTCGACAGACTTGTTTTCCTTGCATCTTTGATAGCTCTCAAATTTTCCGATATTAATATCATTTTGGGTATGGACTGGATGTCAGCTCATCATGCCAAAATTGATTGCTTCTCTAGGACTGTTCAACTCACTCATCCTTCGGGGAAGATAGTCAATGTCTTGACCCGATTAGCCAAGCGACAATTATATTCTCTTAACGCCAGCCCTTTGCCAGACCTTGAGGACGTTCCGGTAGTCCGTGACTTCCCGGATGTCTTCCCAGAGGAATTGCCAGGTGTTCCACCTGACAGGGATGTTGAGTTCGTAATAGACCTCATTCCAGGAACCGTTCCAATTGCTAGAAGACCCTATAAGATGGCACCACTAGAACTAGCCGAACTTAAGAAACAACTCGATGAGTCCTTGAAAAAGGGTTTCATCCGACCTAGTTCATCTCCGTGGGCTTGCCCCGTCCTATTCGTCAAGAAGAAGGATGGTACGGACCGGATGGTTGTAGATTATCGACCTGTCAATTTGGTCACAATCAAGAACAAATATCCGCTCCCCAGGATCAACGACCTGTATGATCAGCTCGCTGGATCCTCAGTCTTCTCCAAGATGGATTTGAGGTTGGGCTACCATCAAATCAAAATCAGAAACGGGGACATTCCTAAAACGGCCTTTGTTACTCGTTATGGCCAATACGAGTACACCGTCATGTCCTTCGGTTTAACCAACGCTCCAGCCACCTTTTCTTGGTTAATGAACTCAATCTTCATGGAGTATTTGGATAAATTCGTCGTGGTTTATCTCGATGATATACTCATCTACTCCAAGAACGAGGAAGAACATGCCGAACATCTAAGGCTAGTGTTGAAGAAACTTCGAGAGCATCGCCTTTATGCCAAATTTTCTAAATGTGAATTCTGGTTATCGGAAGTGACCTATATGGGTCATGTAATATCTGGTAAAGGTATTGCTGTTAACCCTGAGCGAGTTCAAGCCGTCCTTAATTGGACTCCACCTGAATCGGTCAAGCAAGTTCGGAGTTTTCTGGGCTTAGCAAGCTATTGCCGTCGCTTTGTCGAAAATTTCTCCAAAGTTGCTAAACCTCTAACTGAACTCCTCAAGAAAGATAAGAAGTTTGAATGGACTCCACAATGTGAGCACAGCTTTCAGGAACTGAAAAGACGCCTGACTTCTGCTCCCGTACTGGTACCGCCAGACTTCTCCAAGGACTTTGTTATCTACTGCGACGCCTCGCGACAAGGACTAGGTTGCATTCTCATGCAAGATCGACACGTAATTGCTTACGCTTCACGGCAATTGCACCCACATGAGGAGAATTATCCTACTCATGATCTAGAGCTTGCAGCCGTAGTCTATGCACTTAAGACCTGGCGACATTACCTCCTCGGTAACCGTTGCGAAATATTCACTGATCACCAAAGTCTGAAGTACATTTTCACCCAACCGGATTTGAATCTCAGGCAAAGACGTTGGGTTGAGTTGATCACAGATTTCGACATAGGAATAACTTACACCCCAGGGAAAGCCAACGTCATGGCTGATGCGCTAAGTCGTAAATCTTATTGTAACAACCTAATGCTACAACAAAGTCAACCGCTTCTCCATGAGGAATTTCGGAAGCTTAACCTTCACATTGTTCCTCAAGGTTTTCTTTCCACCTTGGTGGCGAAACCTACCCTTACGGACCAGATCATCAAAGCACAGAAGGTAGATCCGGGAATTTCCCGCATCAAGAGAAACATCAAGAAAGGAGTTGCGAATTGTTTCTCCATTAATGATCAAGGGGTCGTATACTTCGGGAATCGACTAGTGGTTCCCAAAGTGCGAATCCTGAGGCGATTGATCCTTAAGGAGGATCATGAATCTCCTCTCACCATTCATCCCGGTAGTACTAAGATGTATCAGGACCTACGCCAGAGGTTCTGGTGGACTAGGATGAAGAGATAAATTGCTCAGTATATTGCTAGCTGCGACGTCTACCGTCGTGTAAAAGCAGAGCATCAATGGCCTGCTGGCACCCTTCAACCCTTAGCTATTCCTGAATGGAAATGGGATAAAATTGGTATGGACTTCATTACCGGTTTTCCCAGGACCAAAAGAGGGAATAATGCTATCTTCGTCGTTGTTGATCGTCTTTCCAAAATGGCCCATTTCTTACCTGTTCGCGAGAGTATAACCGCTAGTCAGCTGGCAGACTTATACATCTCCCGAATAGTGTCTCTCCATGGTGTTCCCTTGGAAATTAACTCGGATAGAGGAAGTCTTTTCACCTCTCGATTTTGGGAAAGTTTCCAAAACGCTATGGGAACCCGCCTTTCCTTTAGCACCGCTTTTCACCCTCAATCGAGTGGTCAAGTGGAACGCGTCAACCAGATCCTAGAAGACATGCTTCGAGCCTCTGTTATCTCATTCGGAATGGATTGGGAGAAGTGCCTTCCATTTGTCGAATTCGCTTACAACAACAGCTATCAATCTAGCTTGGGTAAAGCCCCTTTTGAAGTTCTCTATGGACGACGGTGTCGAACACCCCTTAACTGGTCAGAGACAGGGGAAACACAATTCTTTGGCCCGGATATGATTCAGGAAGAAGAAGAGCAAGTTCGCATCGTTCGTGAAAAGTTGAAAACAGCCCAATCTCGTCAAAAGAGTCAATATGACCGAAAACATAAGGCTATGACTTTCGAGGTTGACGAGAAGGCTTACCTTCGGGTTACCCTTCTGAAGGGAACCCATCATTTCGGTAGCAAAGGCAAATTGGCTCCTCGTTACATTGGACCTTTTCGCATTCTCGCTAAACGAGGAGAAGTTGCCTACCAGTTGGAACTACCTCCGCACCTCTCCAGAGTCCATGATGTCTTCCACGTTTCTCAACTCAGGCGTTGCTTCTCGGATCCTATCCGTGGAGTGGACTACGAAACGCTTGATCTCCAAGATAATCTTACATATCGAGAGTACCCCATTCGTATCCTCGATCAGGCCGAGCGTACCACTCGACGTCATAATATCAAGTTTCTCAAAGTACAATGGTCGCACCATTCTGAGGATGAAGCAACTTGGGAAAGGGAGGATCGTCTTCGACTTGAGTATCCCGCCTTCTTTTTGGAGGAACCCAAATCTCGGGACGAGATTCTTTTGAGTGGGGGTGAGTTGTCACACACTAGTTAGCCATGCATTAGAGTGTTGCATCATGTTTACTCTTTCATCAGAAACCTGAAATGGGGATGACAGAACCCCCAGTCCCTTCTGAAACCAATTAGGGTTTACTAAAAACTTTTTCAATGAACCTGAAATGCCCTTCTAAAATGCCCATCATTTTTGTCTTGGTTCAGAACCTCTGCCAAAAGTGATGCACATTTTCCTAGGCCATCTTAGGGTTTTTGAATTAAATCATAAATATTTGAATTTGGGCATTTAAAATTATATAAAATATTTAAATGCTCAAATATCTCCAAACTAAAATGTTTCATGTTGGAAATAATCCTACTATGGACCAGGAGTAGTTTGGTGATTTTAGGAGTTGCCTAAGTATTTTATTTACTTCAACAAAGTTGCAGAAGTATTAAAAAACAGAAAACAGAAAGAAAATGGAAAAACTTACCTGACGCCTGCTCCCGGCCCACCTGCCGGCCCAGCCCAGCGCCGCTCCAGCGAGCTGCTTGCCGGCCAGGCAGGCAGGCAGGTGCCCGACGGCGACCACAGCGCGCGCCACGCACCTGCTCGCCGCCTCGCTGCTCCCCTCGCCCGGTGACGTCGTGGATCGGCCTCCCTCGCTCCCCCGAACCCCCCAGACACCCCCTCTCCTCTCCAGCTCCTCCCCCTCGCGCTCCCCCGCCATGACCGACGCCACCATCGCCGTGCCTTCGTCGTAGCCGTGCTCCCTGCCGCCCGTGCGTCCTCTCATCGTGTCCAGGAGCTCCGCCGCTGTCCACTCCATCGAGCAAGCCGAGCACCGAGCGCTCGCAACGCCCGAGTCCACCGCAACGACCTCGCCCGAACCGCCGTCGCCGGAGATCCCCTTCAACGCCGTCGTCGCTCTGGTCCATCTCCGGCCACACCAAGGGCTTCGTCGCACTCACTGTGAGCTTAGCCATCTTCCCCTTCCTTCCGTTCTTGCTCCCGAGCCGTGTAGCGACCTCCCGGAGCTCAACCGCACCCACCGCCGTGGAGCTCGTCGCCGACGTGCTCCCGGTTACCCTCCGACCACTCCACGGTGTCCATCATGCTCACCGTGTCACTTAGCACCTAGCTAGCCACTCCCCGAGCCTCACCGACCCCTCTAGCGTCAAGTTCGTCTTCGGCCGAACCCCGGTGGCCGCCAAAGTCGTCGCCGGCGCCAACTCCGGCCACCCCGACTCCAACGGACTCCACCAAGAG
>NC_041393.1:442820050-442844140 GCF_002162155.2 Triticum dicoccoides | reverse complement strand
CTTCGTCGTAGCCGTGCTCCCTGCCGCCCGTGCGTCCTCTCATCGTGTCCAGGAGCTCCGCCGCTGTCCACTCCATCGAGCAAGCCGAGCCCCGAGCGCTCGCAACGCCCGAGTCCACCACAACGACCTCGCCCGAACCGCCGTCGCCGGAGATCCCCTTCAACGCCGTCGTCGCTCCGGTCCATCTCCGGCCGCACCAAGGGCTTCGTCGCACTCACTATGAGCTTAGCCATCTTCCCCCCCTCCTTTTCTTGCTCCCGAGCTGTGTAGCGACCTCCCGGAGCTCAACCGCACCCACCGCCGTGGAGCTCATCGCCGACGTGCTCCCGGTCACCCTCCGGCCACTCCACGGTGTCCATCTTACTCACCGTGTCACGTAGCACCTAGCTAGCTACTCCCCGTGCCTCACCGACCCCTCTAGCGTCAAGTTCGTCTTCGGCCGAACCCCGGTGGCCGCCAAAGTCGTCGCCGGCACCAACTCCGACCACCCCGACCCCAACGGACTCCACCAAGAGCTGCGGCTCGTCCTCAGCTCACTCCGATGGTCTCCGCGATCCATTTGGCGGCCGAAACAGCCAAAACCACTTCCGCCGCTGCGTCGGGCTCGCCGGCGGCTAAACGCCGGTGCAGCCGACCCGGGTTTGACCACGGGTGGGCCCTGGTTGACTCCCCTGAGTCAATGACAGGTGGGGCCCAGCCCTGTTAATTAAACAGGTTTAGTTTTAATTAAACTTTAATTAATCTAATCACACTGACACGCGGGACCCACTGTCAGGTTTGACCCGGACGTGTCCCGTTGACCTGCTGACGTCACACTGACGCCAGGCTGACGCAATAATTGATTTTCTGGAATTAATCTAATATAGGAAAATTCCAGAATATAGTTTAAACTTTAAAAATTCATAACTTTTATTCTGTAACTCCAAATCAGACAAATTATATATGAAAAATGATCAGAAAAATCCAATCTATCCATCCGTTCTATTTTCATGCATGATTAAACAAGTTAACCTGATGTTTAATACAGAACAAGGAAAAACACTTTAAAGGGCCATGTTTGAGTTTGAAATTTGAATCTTTGATTCAAATTGGTTCAAACCCTTCTGGTCTTAGTTGCATTAGCCCAACACACTCATATTGCTATGTTTCATGCATGCATCATATTGTTGCACATTGTTTGGTGATGGTTGTGTATCGGTGTTCTTTGCGGCAGGTTCTGCCTCCGAGGAGTACCGTGATTACCCTAACGAAGAACCGTATCAGTGCATCGAACCATCAGGCAAGCAACCAACCATTTGATCATATCGATACAATCCCATGTTCTCGCTCCTGCTCTCTTTTACTGCATTAAGACAACGCGTTTCAAACTGCTGTGTGCTACGGTAGTTGAACCCACTTCCTCTGCATGACCTGTCATTGCCACAGTAACTAGATGAAACCCACTAGCATGTGTAGGAGTTGATTGAGCCATATGAATGTGTTGTTCCTACCTTGCTATGCCTGCTATGCTTAGAGTCGTGACAGGTATGGTTCATCTGGGTGATGGGCTAGAGTGAAATGATTATGTCGGTAATGAGAGTGATGTGGTGAACACGATTTGGTAAAGGTATCGATGAGAGGCCATGTAGGAGTACATTGTGGGTTGTTTCATTGAAGCCGACCTTAAGCACTGAGATCTGTATGTGTGATTTAAGAATCAGCTACTACCATGCATTGGGCCCAAAACCAATGGACCCTCTCGGCTTCTTATTTCACCCTAGTTCTCCGTCCAGGAGTTGCAAGTAGTTTCTGGTGTTTGTAGCCTACTGGAGGTCGTGGACAGCGCTGACCGTAGGGGTGGGCTGTGATGCGGTAGGTACGTGGCCGGGTGTACCGAATACCCGTTAGGTATCTCGGGAACCCTGTTCACATCGTTCGGGGCCGTATGGGAAACCTCGGCCGGACTCCCTACGGATGGAACCTGGATAGGCGATAAACCTGGACTGGAGGCTTAGGTGATTAGGTAGGTCGTGGCCGACACCCACGTTGGGCTTCCGCTTGAAGGTTGCCGAGTACATGTCGTGTAAACGACGGTAAGTGGTGAGAGCGTGTATGAAGAAGTACACCCCTGCAGGGTTATCATGATCTATTCGAATAGCCGCGTCCGCGGTAAAGGACTACTTGGTTGCCTATACAGTTCATAGACAAGTAGATGGAAACTACTAAAAGCCTCAAGATAAGTGTGAGTGCCGAGGATGGCTCTTCCGTAGGAAGACGGAGGTGGATCCTCGGTAGTGTATTGAATTGGTGAGTAGTGGACTCGTGTACGCAAAACCATTTCAAGTTGGAGTCTCGTAGGTTAGCCTAGCCAAGAGTCAAAGCTGGCTTGCTGCAACAACTCCACCAACCCTTCTTGATAATATGCATGTATGTAGGATCTGATGTAAGACTTTCTGAGTACCTTTGTACTCATGTTGCTATAATTTACATTTTTACAGAAGACGCTGCAACCCCTTCTGATGGGTTCTACGTAGACGTTGACATAAATGAGTAGGCTAAGGCCCAGGTGGTGATCCTGAGCTTGTGAAGGACCACGTAGTATAGCTAGGCTTTCCAAGCCTCTTTTATTTTTCTAGTTGTCTGTACTCAGACAAATTACTTCCGCTGCTGGTTTGTATGACTGTATGACTTGAATGCTGGGTCGTGTGACCCGTACCTTTGTGTATGTTATGTATGGCTCTCTGAGCCTTAAATAAAGTACTTATGTCATAGAGTCATGTTGTGATGCCTTGTTGTATTTACACATATCGAGCATATTGTGTGTATGATTGAAATGCTTGGTATGTGTGGGATCTGACTATCTAGTTGTTTATCCTTAGTAGCCTCTCTTACTGGGAAATGTCTCCTAGTGTTACCACTGAGCCATGGTAGCTGGCTACTGCTCTGGAACACTTAGGCTGGCCGGCATGTGTCCTTCTTCGTTCCTGTGTCTGTCCCTTCGGGGAAATGTCACGCATTGAGTACTAGAGTCCTGTTAGCCCGCTACAGCCCGGTTTACCGGAGTCCTGCTAGCCCAGTGCTACAGCCCGGACCCACTTGCTGATGACCGACACGTTCGTTGCTGAGTCATGGATGCCTGTCCCTGTAAGTCTGTGCCACTTTGGGTTTACAACTAGTCATGTCAGCTCGGGCTCCTTAACATATGGATGCTAGCGACACTATCATATACGTGAGCCAAAAGGCGCAAACGGTCCCGGGCAAAGGTAAGGCGACACCCGTGGGGATACCGTGCGTGAGGCCGCAAAGTGATATGAGGTGTTACAGGCTAGATCGATGTGTCATCGAGTCGGGGTCCTGACAGTTTTAGACCCAATCATCGATGGATTTCACCTCACTAGAGTCCTGATGGACGGCGGCAGCAGCCTGAACCTGCTTTATTAGGATACAGTGCGCAAGAAGGGCATAGACCCCTCAAGGATTAAACCCACAAAGACGACCTTCAAAGGCGTCATACCAGATGTAGAGGCCAATTGTACAGTCTCAGTTACACTAAAAGTGGTCTTCGGATCCCCGGATAACTTCCGAAGCGAGGAGTGAATCTTCGATATAGTCCCATTCCGCAGCGGCTATCATGCTCTGCTCGGACGAACCGCGTTTGCAAAGTTCAACGCGGTGCCGCACTACGCATACCTCAAGCTCAAGATGCCAGGCCCTCGAGGAGTCATTACGGTCAACGGAAACACTGAACGCTCCCTCCGAACAGAGGAACACACAGCGGCTCTCGCGGCAGAAGTACAGAGCAACCTCTTAAGGTAATTTTCGAGTCCGGCCGTTAAGCGACCGGACACGGCCAAACGCGCCCGGAGTAACCTACAACAAGAGCACCTGGCATGTTCCGAGCACGCGTAGCAATGCGGCCCAACCCCAGCCCTTGCAAAATTGCAAGACTGGTCCTTCGCGTACATCATTACACTTTGGAGATACCATGGGCATAGGGGGAGGGGCACGACCACCACAGGACCAGAATGCGGCTTAACCGCACAAGGGGCTCCCAAGTGTGTCCCTCTTTTTCCTTTTTCTTTTTTCTTACCCACAGGACTCCGTTCACTAGAGGCCCTGTCCGGCAGTAGACCTGCCGAACTCACGATGCAACAGCCAGGGGAGGAGAAAGGCTACGACGAGTATTCAGGTGGTCTCCATTACGAGCATTAAATCCGTTTTATACACCATTCCGCAGCCTACCCCTGGAGGGGGACATGTTTAATAGTCCTATCCCTTGCTTACCGCACTATTTGTATCATTCTGCATTCATGGCAGTATTTCTTGAATAAACAATGCATTGCTTTTTGCTTATAACTGCATTTCTTTCTTACACATATGTTCATTTATGACATGCTGCATCCGTACACTTTGGTACGGCTAAATACACCAGGGGCTTAAGTTCCCCACATTATGGTGTGATAAGTCCGAACACTTTCAGAAGTGCGGCACCCCGAACTTATAGCATTATATGCATCGGCTCCGAATCATGTCTTGGGTCAATAGTTGGGTTTGCCCGGCTCCCATGTTTTGGTACCTTACGTTCCGTTGTATCAGCTAAGGTAGCACTGGGAGAACCACTGCGATTGCGCCCCGGTTGAGCTGGGCGAGCGCCTCAGTGGAGAAAGCTAAAACTGACCGTCATGATAAGGAGAGAGATGGTCGCTGTTCGAGAGGTCTTTTCGAGTCCCTAAAGACTTATGCCGCTTAGAGCGAGGAACCGGTTTTGTCCGTCCCAGGCGTGGATAGCGCCCCAAACTCGGTCTTCCGAACACTAGGGGCTTTGCCAAAATTTAAAATTATAGAATTCTATGGCTAAGTGAGAGTGTTCAAGCATTATAAGTCCGGTTGCCTCGTTCGCTGTGTTGAGCGCCTCCCTAGATGGACCCAAAAATGTGAACAAGAGCGCTCAAGTTTATCCCGAACACCCCAGCACTCGTGGCATGGGGGCTGAAGCCGACGACTTGCCATCTCTCAGATTTGATAAACGGCCACACAAAAGGTAATATTTTAAATTAACAAGCGTTGCTTAGCGCATATGAACAAAGTCTTCAGCGCACAGGATAACACAACTCAAATATTACATCTTTAGAGCACTCACCCGCAATCATGCGGGCACCCTTCAGGACACTCTTATAATACATTTCGCGCATACGATACTCCTTGCCCACCGGCGGCGCGTCCGTCAGAAGCTTCTCAGCGTCCATCCTGCCCCAGTGCACTTTTGCACAGGCAAGGGCCTGACGGGCACCTTCAATGCAGGCGGACTGCTTGACGACCTCAACCCAGGGACACGCGTCCACCAGCCGCCGCACCAGGCCGAAGTAGCTCCCAGGCACGGCCTCCTTGGGCCACAGCCGAACTATGAGGCCCTTCATGGCCTGTTCGGCTACCTTGTGGAGCTCGACCAGCTGCTTCAGCTGGTCGCTAAGGGGCACCGGATGTCCGGCCTCAGCATACTGAGACCAAAAGACCTTCTCCGTCGAGCTCCCCTCCTCGTCCCGGTAGAAAGCGGCGGCATCGGACACGCTGTGGGGCAGATCTGCGAACGCTCCTAGAGAGCTCCGAATTTGGGTAAGTAATAGGTAATTCACATTCACATGCTTGCTTTGCATGAAAAATGCCTTACCCGCCGCTATCTTCTTCAATGCCTCGATTTCCTGGAGGGCCTTGTGGGATTCGGCCTTAGCGGCTTTGGCACTCTCAAGAGCCGATGCAAGCTCGGACTCTCGAGTCTTTGAGTCGCGCTCCAAAACCTCATGTTTTTCCATGAGAGCCTGGAGCTCTTGCCGCACCTCCGCCACCCGCGCCTCCCGGTTCTCTCGCTCGGCTCGCTCCGCGGCCGCATTGCGTTCGGCCGCGGACACTGCCTCCTTCAGGGTCGCCACCTCGTTTGTGGCCCCTGGAGTACCCACGTTATCCTTGTTATTTCTCTTGCAGCCAAATCCTTTTCTGTAAGGTACAAATTTAATACGGTGTTACTCACCTTCCTTGTCCTCGAGCTGCTTCTTGGCATGGCCGAGCTCGCTCTCGGACCGCTCGAGGTTCTGCTTCAAAGCATTGACCTCCGTAGTCAGTGCAGCAGAGGTCAGCAGCGCAGCCTGCAATCCCATATTGACATATTTTTTAGAACTCCTAAGTATATCTTTTTAGATCCTCAGTCCAGCTTTTCTTTCCGAACACCGAACCGAGCATCAGGGGCTACTGTCTATGCGGTATTATATTACATATCTTAAAATTCTTACCTCAAAGCCTGTTCTTGGCGAGCTGAACCTTCTGAATCACCGAACTTATGACAGTGCAGTGTTCTTCTTCGATGGAAGCGCCTTTGAGCGCCTCCAGCAAGTTATCTGGCGCCTCCGGTTGGACTGAGGCCGCCGGTGTCACAGTCTTGCCCTTCTTACGAAGGGGCCGCTCGCCGGACTCCGGAACCGCTACAGGTTCCGGTGCGGAGTCCGGTGCAGAGTCCGGGAGGTTGCCTTGCGGCACTTCCGGGGCCTCCTCCTCCTGGCGGGTCCCTTCTCGGGATCCCACCTCGGCGTTGTCAGTGTCACGGGGAGTTGAGGCGGTCGGAAGAGAATCCATATCCGACATGTCCAAGGACCCACTTGACGAAGCGGGAAGATCGTCCTTGGCCGGGATACAGGTTGTATGCGGCATTAGAAAGACACCATGTGGCAAAAAGAAAAATCATGAATTATCTAGGAGTCCGGATACTTATGATCTCGCTAGGGGCTTGGCCCTTGAGGGCCACTCCTCGTCGCCGTCGCCGATGTTGGCGGAGCAGTCTGGGGGAAGGGTCCTTCCCTTCTTGGACCCTTCGGCCTCCCTCGTTGGGGAGGCCTTCCTCTTCTTCTCTCCCCTCGCTGGGGGAGAGGCCTCTTTCTTCTCCTCCTCGTCCTCAGGGGAGGAGTCCGCCTCGGAGTCATCGGACGATGAGTCCGACACTACCTGACGCCGGGAACTCCTTCGGGTTCCCGTGGCCTTCTTCTTGGCTTTCTTCTCTGGCACCACGTAAAGTGCCGGACCAGTAGCCCCGTCAAACGTGTGTCCGCTGGGTCTTCTGGAAGGGGAGCCGGATAGTTAACCTGTCCGGACGTCTTGTGCCAGTCCTGTTAAAGGCATTGGGAGTTTAGATCCCGCATAGAGTCAAACTATGAAAAGCAAATGTCCCATAAAGGATAACATAGCTCACCTCGCCGGCCGGGCGCTGCATGCTGAAACCGCGATCTTCGGTTGTGGATGCAGGAGCTTCGGCGCCCTTGAACAGCACCCTCCAGGCAGCTTCGTACGTCGTGTCAAAGAGCCCGCTCAAGGTCCAGTGTTGTGCCGGATCAAAGTCCCACAAATTGAAGGCCCGTTGCTGGTAGGGGAGAATCCGGCGGACGAGCATGACCTGGATCACATTTACAAGCTTAAGCTTCTTGTTCACCATGGTCTGGAGACAGGACTGGACTCCGGTCAACTCCTCCGAACTACCCCATAGCAAGCCCTTCTCGTTCCAGGAGGTGAGCTGCATGGGGATCCCAGATCTGAATTCGGGGGCCGCTGCCCATTTAGGGTCACGCGGCACGGTGATGTAGAACCACCCCGATTGCCACCCTTTGATGGATTCCACGAAGGCACCCTCAAGCCAAGTGACATTGGGCATTTTGCCCACCATGGTGCCTCCGCACTCCGCTTGGCTGCCCTTCACAACCTTTGGCTTGACATTGAAGGTCTTTAGCCACAAGCCAAAGTGGGGCTGGATGCAGAGGAAGGCCTCGCACACGACGATAAATGCCGAGATGTTGAGGATGAAGTTTGGCGCCAGATCGTGGAAGTCCAGGCCATAGTAGTACATGAGCCCCCGGACAAAGGGGTGAAGTGGGAAGCCCAGTCCGCGGAGGATGTGGGGAAGAAATACGACCCTCTCATGGGGCTTGGGGGTGGGAATGAGCTGCCCCTCGTCGGGCAGCCGGTGCGCGATGTCGCTGGATAGGTATCCGGTGCCGCGCAGCTTCTCGATGTGCCCCTCCGTAACGGAGGAGGCCATCCACTTGCCTCCCGCTCCGGGCATGGCTGGAGAAGGTTGAGGTGAGATGTGCGGACTTGGGCGCTGGAGCTCGAGTGCGCGGAGATGGATAAGCAAAGGAGGAAGAAGGCGTAGGTAAAGGAGGTGGATCCTTATCCCCTTATATATGGGCGGACGAAACTATACGTCCCCACCGGCCTGGTAAAACTCGCTTATCTCCCAAGCGCCACAATCAATGGCGCGGTTGGGTTACCCACGTCCGTATTGATGGGAATCTCGGAATAAGGGGAACACGATCTCTGCTTCGACAAGACGTGCCAAGGAAACCGCTTCGCTAAACGCGCTGAGGTGGTATAATAAAAACGATTCAAGCAAAGGCTTGGTAGTGGTGTGACGTCACGCCACAAAATACGTCAGCAGATTGAACTTGTGTGAATATTATTCTCTCTAAGGTGGTACGTGGAATTTATTTTGCAGACCGGACACTATCCTGATGTTCACAATCTTCTATGAATTATTCGGAGGAGGAACCAGCCTTGCAATGCCGAAGACAATATGTGCGCCGGACTCGTCATCATTGAAGCCTGGTTCAGGGGCTACTGAGGGAGTCCTGGACTAGGGGGTATCCGGATAGCCAAACTATCATCATCGGCCGGACTCCAAGACTATGAAGATACAAGATTGAAGACTTCGTCCCATGTCCGGATGGGACTTTCCTTAGCGTGGAAGGCAAGCTTGGCAATACGGATATGTAGATCTCCTACCATTGTAACCGACTCTGTGTAACCCTAGCCCTCTCTGGTGTCTATATAAACCGGAGGGTTTTAGTCCATAGGACAACAATCGTAACAACAATCATACCATAGGCTAGCTTCTAGGGTTTAGCCTCCTTGATCTCGTGGTAGATCCACTCTTGTACTACCCATATCATCAATATCAATCAAGCAGGAGTAGGGTTTTACCTCCATCGAGAGGGCCCGAACCTGGGTAAAAACATTGTGTCCTTTGTCTCTTGTTACCATCGGCCTAGACGCACAGTTCGGGACCCCCTACCCGAGATCCGCCGGTTTTGACACCGACAGCTGGGCTTGGAGTGGCGTCGGCGACGCCCATGCTTTGTTTTTCTCCTTGAGGGGTTATCCTCCGTTGCCTCATCGCCATTCGTTTCCTTCGAAGTGTCCACCATATATATATATATATATATATATATATATATATATATATATATATATGTATATATATATATATATATGTGGTGGTATATATCATAGGAAGAGGTGGCTGTCCACCGCCCAGTGAGCGGTCGTTCATGTTCTTCTCCTGCATCACCGTCCATACCGTCGATGTCTTCGGAGTCGAAGCCAAGCACGTCGGTAAGATCATCGACCGTGGCAATGAAGTGGGTGGTGGGTGGGCAACGAATTCCTTCGTCGCCTGCTTCCCACTCGAGCCGGACATAGCTCGGCCAAGAGCCTCCGAAAAAAGAGAGAGACTTTAATGAGTTCAGCATGTCGCCAAAGGGAGAGTGCTGGAAGATGTCCGCAGCGGTAAACTCCATTACCGGAGCCCAACCAGGCTCGACGGGCTCAGGAGCGCGCGGACTAGAACCTACAACCAGATACGAGTCCGGGGGTCCGGAGTCACAGGCTTCCTCAGAAGTGAGGCCTGTCTTTGGCTCCACCGCTGATGAGTGTGCGACCTGCGGGGCGGGGTCCATCCACCCGTCCTTGGGCCATGCAGTCTGCTCCAGATATAGGTTCGGGACTACTGCAGGGGTAATATCCCGAGCACTTTCCGATAGCAGGTCTAGGCCGTGCTCATCGTGACTGCCCGGCACTCCTGGCACAGGCCTAATTCTGTCGAAGATCAAATCTCCGCGGATATCGGCCGTGTAGTTCAGGTTTCCGAACCTGACCTGGTGGCCAGGGGCGTAGCTGTCGATCTGCTCCAGATGGCCAAGTGAATTCGCCCACAGTGCAAAGCCGCCGAACACGAAGATCTGTCCGGGGAGAAAAGTCTCGCCCTGGACCGTGTTGTCGATGATTGAAGGCGCCATCAAGCCTTGCAGCGACGACACAGAGGAACTCTCAATGAAAGCACCAATGTCGGTGTCAAAACCGGCGGATCTCGGGTAGGGGGTCCCAATCTGTGCGTCTGGGCTGATGGTAATAGGAAGCAAGGGACACAATGTTTACCCAGGTTCTGGCCCTCTCGATGGAGGTAAAACCCTACTTCATGCTTGATTAATATTGACGATATGTGTAGTACAAGAGTAGATCTACCACGATATCGTAGAGGCTAAACCCTAGAAGCTAGCCTATGATGATTATGATTGTAATTGTGATCGGCCTTCTAAGGACCAACCTCTCCGGTTTATATAGACACCGGAGAGGGCTAGGGTTTACATGGAGTCGGTTATAAGGAAGGAAATATAATATTCGGATCTCCAAGCTTGTGTTCCACGCAAAGGAGTCCCATCTGGACACGAGACGGAGCCTTGAGTCTTGTATCTTCACGCTTCAATAGTCTGGACGATGTATATAGTCTGGCTGTCCGGATACCCCCTAATCCAGGACTCCCTCAGTAGCCCCTGAACCAGGCTTCAATGACGATGAGTCTGGCACACAGTCTTGTCTTCAGCATTGCAAGGCGGGTTCCTTCTCCAAATACTCCAAAGTAATTATCGAACACTTAAACCGTGTCCGGATCCGCAAAATGATCTTCACTAGCGGCGGCTGAGCTTGCTAGTGGCGGCTGAGCTTGCTCGAGGGCCGGGACCTGAGGGCGTAGAGCACGAAGGAGAGTGCAGAGAAGGGAGGAGTAGCTCACGAAGGCCTAAGCCAGCTACATCCCAGCTGCAGACATGCCAGTCCGGTGCCTCGCGAAGGATCTACCCCCTGCTTTCAAGATAAGTCTTGCCCCTGAAATAGCTAATCGATGCGACATGAAACCCCCACTTAATGCGGCTCTATGACGGCGGCATTGCCTTCCTTTCTCACCTTTCGGCGGCTACTTGAGCGCTAAAAGGGACCTCCTGAGCATCGCGCCTCAGGGGCTCTTACTGGACCTCGGGCTGCTCACCTCCTGGCCTTGACCACGGCATCGTGACCTGGCATACCAGCAACGGCTGAAGCATCCCTAGGGACCGGGACCTGTCGGCGTAGAGCACCAAGTCGTCGCGAGGTTAGAAAGGGGGAACCAAGCCGGAACAGGACGAGCATTTACACTGCGTCATAGTAAGGATAACATCAACAAAAGGCACTGCAGACACTTTACATGCCCCCACGGGGTATTTTCTCAATTCCTCGCAGGGAACAAAAGACGCGAATCCTAAGGAACCCTAACTACATGCGCCTCCATGGCCGACGCCATCATCAACAGTGGGCCAAGAGGGTGTGGCGCCAACCCCATCTAGAACAGCTACGGCGACGGCCTGATGCAGCCGCCTTGCTCCGGGCGCGACGCGAGCTCGGGGGCTCGTCTCCGGAGTCGCGAAGAGCTCGGGAGAGCCGATGGACTCCCAAACTTCATCCCTGCTGTCGGAGGAGCCGTTGGGGAAGCGGGTGGTAGGCCTAGCCCTTGCCACAAAGATGTCCTGGCTGCCTCCTCTGGGGCAGCACTCCAGCCGGCGGCCTTCCGCGTCGAAGACCTTGAAGAGCATCAAAGAGGCACCATCAAATTCTAAATAAATCATGAAGGCACCCCCTGTTCGGCAGACCCGGGCGATCTCGCCCCAGCCTCGGTTCATGAAGACCTTGCCCAGAGCAAGGACTTCAACCTCCACTCCGGTCGCCGGGGTACCGCAGTCAGCGTGCTATAGCCAAAGCTTGAGAGGGGCCCTCGACGACATCTTGAAGGCAAAGAAGGGGGGAAGCGGATCCAGGAGCTTGGAGGCATGGCGGCGTGGAGTACGAGCTCGCGAGAAGAGTCCACAGTGTGGACTCCAGGAGCAACGACGCGCACCGCCATGACTCGTTGGCGTTGCCGACGGTGCGGGCGGCGCCTCTCGACGTCTTCTTCTCCAGGGCCCTCAGCCCGGGCGTACAGAGGTAGCGGAAAACCGAGGAGGTGGCTGCTCATACCAAGGCCTTGACGTCTGCAGCCTTGCGACCTCGTCGCGGCGGCCGGGGACCGCCCGTTTCTTTGGCGAGAGCGGGTCGGGCCCCTCCCGGGGGACCTTTCCTTTCTCCTCAGCTGAGAACCGGCAGATCGGAGCCATCGACGGCAAGATGGAGGAGGAGGGAATAAGAAGAAGCGAGCGGAGCGAAAAGAGATGGACTACGGGGGCTTGCGCGTCTCCGTACTTATAATCCAGAGGAGGCCAACCGTCGGCCTCCACGATCGCAGGTAATCATGACTCTTTTTCATGCAACAGGGACTCATCAAATCGGGCAGTTGCCAAGGCAGCATGGGGAAGCGGAGACGCACATGTCCAATCAACCGCCACGCGGCGACCAAGGCCGCAGGCTATTGGGGCCCGCGGCGCTCCGTACTTGCCCTTTGGCTTCGCCGCTAAGCCATGTCCGAGCGCGCCTTCGGCCCAGGGGCTACTGTCGGCATTCTAGGAATGGGGGTCCCCAAACTTGCCTGCTTGTGGCCTGCGGCGTGGCTCAAGCAGTGGCCCAGTACAGCCCGTCTTCATCAACCCAAGTTCAAGACCCTCGCAAGGGGCCAAGCCTCGCGGGGCGGACGATGCAAGGCTTCCTCAGGGGCGGCCTCTCCAGGCAGGCTCGCGAGGAGACGGAGAGATCAAGGCAGGGGTACCACGCAAGGTGCTCATGACGCAAGCCATGACAATCGAGTCCAGGCGGGCGCCAGGCGGGCACCAGCCCATGCAGTGTCGTTGTTTCCTCTTTGGTTCAAAGGGGGCAAGCGCAGGCGCGGAGTACCAAGGCATCAAGCAAAGGTTTCCATATCAGTGCAACAAGACCAAGACCAGTAGAGAGGCAGGACGGAGGTCACTGTGGAGCCCAAGACGGCGTCATCGCCAGTGCCTTTGGTAGTCGAAGACCAACTTTAGTCAGGATAGCTTGTACTAGCTGAACCCCTTCAAAATGGCCGTTGTTGGCTTCCTTCCCGCTCAATATTTGGGAAGAGGACCAGGGCATCGTCAGGTCGGCCATGGCAGCAAGCGGGCGGCCGCAACAACCTCTGCCATGGACGGCGCCGCCCGAGCCACACGCGTGCGCTAGTTGTCCTCTGGAGCAGTCCGAGCTCTTCCACAAGCTCGTCTGCAAGCGCTCGTCGCCGCAACGTCCCCCTGCAGCAACAAAACGGCGGTTCACCGTCGAGCTTATCCACGGCAGCCGCGGAGCCGACCCTGGCCGCCTATAAAAGGACCCCCGAGCTCAATCGAGTCCTCAGGCAACCTCAGGCCACTCCTCCATAGCCCCCATGGCCAGCCATCGATGGCGAGAAGCCTTCTTCCTTGTCTCCGGCCGAATCAGCCACCGCCGCCCTCCGGTCCCGTCCATCACAAACAGAGTCTCCCCCACCCTTCCAGCACGACCGTTCGATTCCCCATGGCCTTGCGGAGCCGCCCAACCTCTCAAACACGATCGGGAGCCACCATAGCCCAAATCCCCAATTATCCCGAAGCCACCGTCCGCCACAAAGCTCGCCGCCGGCGCCTCCCTTCACCCCCACCAGCCGTTTGACCACCGGGAGGACCGCCCTGGACTCGCGGATCCATCCCCTCCCTCAGAACCCCGCGAGGAGCTACCGTTCGCCGGTGTTGATTGCCGGAGCCCTCGCCTTCACTCAGGCAGAGGAGGAAGAAGGCGGGTGACTGGTCAAACCTGACCAGTGGGCCCAGGGGACCCACTGTCAGTGACCCACGCGCGAGTCCACGCTGGATAAGTGAAAGCGTAAAGTCTCGAGTATGCTTTCCCCCCGAACAGTTTTTCTTTTTTTCAGTTTCTTTTATTTATTTATTAAAAACGGAATTTGACTGAAACTTTGACTGGCTATAACTTTTTAAATATAACTCCAAATGAGTTGATTCTTCTTCCTACCTTACTCAAATTTTGTCTAGTTTATTTTCATATTTATTTGAAAAAAATTCAGACAACTTTTTTGTACTGTTTTTAAACTATGGGTTAATTTGAATATTTTCAAAAATAGGATTTTGAAGAAGAAGAAACCTTTCAAAAGTTTTAGGATGCACCATGCCTCTACACAACTTGAAGGCAAGCATTCTGAACCCTGGCATAATATTGCTGTTTGTTGTTTGATACGGTTACGACACCCCTTGTCTTGGAGTTTTTGTTATTTTATGTGATGATATGAACATACTCATAAGTGAATATTGATGATTCCGTGCTATTGGAATTTGATACGTTGTGATAGCAATCACCCTCGTATGCCTTTCATGCCTAGCGGAAGAAATCCCGGAAAGCCTCTGTCTTGGGTAGACACGAGCTTGTCTCCGGTCTTCGTCGAGATGGTTGTGTCCGGTATGGCATAGTAAGGTATGATGAGTGGTGATCCTGTCTGTTGGTTGAAATATATTTGTTATGCTAATCATGCAGGGAAAGCTCGAACCCTCCTGAGTCGACCGTAGATCGAGTCTTGTTCCAGTAACCCCCATACTTGTTTCGTACTACCACTTGTCCCTTCCATCGGTAGGGTACGGTTCAGTAAGTTGTCAACCCCTTTCTAGCACACACTCTACAGAGAGGCCATGGTGGAAGATACCGGCTGCTTCCGGTAGGCATGCCACCTGGTCCGAGGACATGGGTGTTTCTGGTTGTAGCCGAGGGGGTAGCTCTCCTAGTTTGCGCATGTTATAAATTTTGTGATCCCATGCTACTCGAGGTTGTAGCCTCCCCACTTAGAGTTTTGCTTAACGAGTGTCGTGGGTGATTCCAGACACCGGTAAGTCAGGCTGGTGTGTGCGGTCAGGTGTGTTTTCAATTAAAAGACCGTAGACGGAATTAGTCCCGATGGACTAACGGAAAGACGTTACTCACGGGTAAAGAGTACATCCTCTGCAAAGATTATATCTATTCGAATAGCCGTGTCCATGGTTAAGGACTACACTCTGGGTTGGGTCAAGTGTCGGTCTTCGGAGGAAAAACTACTAAACCAGAACATGGATCATGACTTGTGACTTATGATGATTATGATTATTATTATTTGGACTAACCATTTACGTTATTTGAATTATTGAGTATCCTTGGGACGGTTCTACCTCCTGGATATTCACTGCGATTATTTTCTTATAAGCCCTTTATGTGGTGTCGTTGAGATGCCCGACTGTGGCATACTTGTTACTTTACCTTATAAGCCCTTTATGTCGTGTCGCTGAGATGCCCGACTGTGGCATACTTGTTACTTTATAAGCCCTTTATGTGGTGTCGCACAGACGCCCGACTGTGGCATGTTTGTTACTTATGTCGCTTATAAGCCCTTTATGTGGTGTCGCTCAGACGCCCGACTGAGGCATGCTTTATGTTATTGTCCTTTCGAGGCGTCGCTTCAGACACCCGATCGGTGCAATCTATTTCTACTCACTAATTGCTTAGTCATGCTTTATATGAATAACTTGTTTACGCGCACCATGGATTTTATTTTATGACTGACGTTGTGATCATAGAGTATTTCAGAGCATGATTATCATTTGTTATATTATACCCGTGTTCATCATGTTTGTGAGTACATTCAAAGTACTCACTGGCTTGTCCCTGGCTATTGTCTTGGCCAAATTTCTTGCTTGGAGAGGAGCATTGCAACGATAGCCCCGGAGCCTAAACAATGGTGTAAGCAGCCCCGCAAAGATAGGACTTATCTAGGTTAGACGTTCCTGTGGGAAATGGAGTCCCATAGACGCTAATGATCCACAAAACTCTTCCGCCACCAACCACTAGAAACCATTTGTTGTACTCATAGGCCAGAATGGTCCTGTACTACATTTTATGTATTTTGCTTGGAGCTTCTGAATCAAGTTAGTGTCTCATCAGCTAACAGTAATCCTGGGGCTGGTGAGCACAAGGACCATTTTCTGGAAATTAATATCCCGAAAACCCGGTCCTGACAAACTTGGTATCAGAGCCAGGCTGACCATTGGCTAATCCTATCTTAGCCAGGTTGATAAACCTAGGTTAACCAACCCACCAGACCTTAACCTAACCCCGGCAAAGCTTCTCGTGTAAGATAGCCATACAGTGACCCCGACACCTTTTGGCAGTCGGTGCCCAACCTATCAGCCTAGCCTGTCGATCACGCGCTATTGACCGACACCTAATTTGTCTCATTCGCAAGCGTGCGAAGGAAGGCTCCGTCCCCTTTTTCCTATAAAAGGGCGCGCTAGCCTCAACACAGCACAACACACCATCTTTCCCAAAACCGAGCTATAATGCCTGGCCCTATTGTGCACAATGAGACCACAGCAACCAACCTTGGAGGTTTTGTGACCGTGCTAGCAAACCTCACCCGCCGTGCCTTCGCATTAGAAGAGCCCCTAGAATATGTTGTGTACCAAGGACCCATGAGAGGTGAGAGCAGTCAATTCTGGGCCACTGTGCACATCTATGGTAGAGGTCTATTGCCAGAACGCCCCTACAGGTTCACCGGATGGACAACTTCCTTTGAGCCACAAGCCATCCAACTAGCTGCTCGTGAGGCTATAGTTCAACTCCGGCACTTGTCGCCCAGAGTTAACTGTGGCTCGTTCCACTACTACCCCAGTCGTGACGGGTATGGTAGGCCACCCCAGGTTGCCAACGGAGATCACGAGATGGATGCTGCATTGTTGCATCTGGTGCACTATGTAAGTGCACTAGAGGTACTGTTCGATCAAATCACCCTTGATCTGATCCCAGCTCGTGGAGAACTGGTTCGCCGAGCCCCGGCGAGAGGAGAAGATGAGCCCGACGCCGACAACCCAGTCGTGCTGTTCGGACACCCGATCAAGTCCTTGAGGTCTGCCCCAGCCATCGACCAAAATACTTTGGTGTCCCCAGAAGTGCTTCGTCGCCTTTTTGGAACACGCTCCAACGGGATTGTCGCCAACAATCCCCGGGATGGTCATCAACGCTACCCCGATCCTGCAGCCCCTCAACCCCCTCCAGCTAATCCCGACGGTGAAACCCGTGGAGAATCCTCGACGTCCACAAGGCAAGCCCGCTTAGATATAAACGAGGTAGACTAAGTCACCCAAGTACTACCGAGTCGCAGTACGTCCACGCCCTGAAATTGTATGATCTTGTATCACCATAAATAATTGCAGCCTGCTTGTATTGCCTCTGTATTAAATAGTAGCCTTGCATAAATATGCTAGCATGCGGTTGCATTTTTTATTCCGGGCACAGCTACTAAAACCACCCCGATGACACCCACAGTAATACGTCACTTTTATGACATATGTGTATCTGTAGCATTGACTTCGACCCCATGGAGCAGACTCGATAAACTAGTTACCCTTCACCACGGTAAATAACCCAGCCCCAATGCTATATAAAAGGCCACCTCGTGACCTTACCAAGTACCCCTCACCTTGAGCACCACCCGCACAACCATTTCCATTGCCATGCCGAGCCCTAGTATTTATCTGAAAACTCTAGATGCAACTCCAGGTAGCTTTGTTAAAATTTTGTGGGACTTTACCTGCAGTACCACGAGTGCTATCCACTCACCCTAGTACGAGTTGTTCAAATCGAGGATCACCCCATCCACCTCGAAATATTGGGTAGTGGTGCACGTCCCTCCCGCAAACCCAAACCAAGACCCCACGAAAGCCTCCTTCGTGGGGAAATCTATGCCGACTCCACATATGGCCATAGAAGCCGCGGCGTACGAAGCGCTTACTCGCCTCCGATTCGCAGTACCCTATGCCAGCGAACGGGGGTATTATTACTTTCTGAGTCGTGCAGCACCCGGAGAAGTAACATCTTTTCCCCGTGGACGAATCGAGAGAGACCCAGTACTGGCCAACCTTGCCCAGTATGTCATCGCTCAAGAGCGTTTCACCCAACGAGTGATGGGTTATCTCCAGAGCCTCGCTGATTTAAATCCTCAGATCGCCATCGGCAGACCACTGAGGCCCGACCAAGAGAGGCACATTCATCAACTAGTCAACCTGCTTCCCCTGATAGAAGAAGAGTGTGCCCCAATCCCAGAGACATTTTCTCAGGACCCTGTCCAATTACCATTGTCGTTGTAGATGTCATTGCTGTGTTTATTGTCCCTGCATTTATTTATGTGTTGCAACTTATGTGTAGTATCCTAAATTTGTGCGATGAATTGAATATGTAGGTTCAATAAATGTGAGTGTTTTTTACTAAGGTAAAATTTTATTAACTGTTTTCACTCTTAGTAAATCCTGAAGTGAGATTTTTCCCTGAGTTGTTGCAGCATATATTTCTTCACGACAAAGATTTTTTTTATTCACGCAGCACCATAACAGCGGACTCATGACCCCAACCACTCGACCAAGTGCAAATCCATGTGCACATTTTTGCACCAAACTAATCACCTCCCTAACACCCCACAGTCTTAGAGGGAGAGATTTGTGAGTAATTACTCAGGTACAAGTTACCTCCGGCACCCTAATAGTAGTTAGCACCTAACACCACACCTAATCCTCGTGATCACCGCCATCGCGGAGAGCTAACACTCGAGCGGCAGCATCACGACGATCATCGAGGATCATCACACACAGGAGGACGGAGAACCCCAGCAATGCCGCCAACCCTCCGCACATCAGGATCACGTACCAGTCCGGCATCACCTCCGCCATTAGAGCCTCGTCTCGAGCTCCTACAGATTTAAATGGAGGAGAAGGGAGGAGAAAGAGAAGCGAGGTCAGGTGGAAGGAATAATGAAGGAGCACCTCGTTTTATAAGCTCGAGATCGGTGTACGGTGGGCGGAGTCCACCAGCGCCGCTCATCGCTCGATTGCCGGTGTTCGGAGGCAAATCCGCGAGCAGTGCCGACAGCGCACTGGCCCGCGAGGTGAGTGCACGCTGCGCTGGCAGCTAGCACGTCGCGCACTACCGCAGTACGGCCTAGATGCCCTATGAGCTAGACGTTGCCGGTGGAGAAATCGCGGGAAAGCGCTGCATGAGAGAGGAAGAAGAGAGAGCGAGAGGTAGAGGAAGAGACCGACAGTCGACCCCGGGTCCACCTGTCAACCACTAAGAACTCTGTGCTATCGGGTACGACCAGCGTATTTTCAGTAATTTAGAAGTTTATTCTAAATTTACTGTAACCAATAGTAGAGATTTACCGAAAAAAATTCCATGTAACGCCAGCATGCCACACTGTAGTTTTGAACCATTTATTGCCCACTCACTGTAGCTACGTTTTAATTACATGAGTAGGATGGTTATTTTTGTGATAGTAGGAGTGAAATTTTTCAAAACAACCTTAGCAAATCTCGAGGACGAGATTTTTTCTTCAGGGGGTAGTGTTGTAACACCCCAAAAATTTAACCATGATTTGTTTGTTAAAATTTGCTAGGAGACTAAATTTTTTACTTCCTGGATTTTCTTTTGATTTCAGAACCTCTCTTATTCTTTTTAATATTGTGGAGTTTTTACTCCAAGTGAAAACTTTCCAAAAATATTATTGGACTTGTATACTCTCTCAATAAAACAATTCTTTATCAGTGGATTTAATTGCATAATTATTTTCCTGATCTTTATCCCTTTAAAATGGGTTCTCATAAGTTTTAGAGCCCCTTTTGCACTACATCCATTTGATAAATACATCTAAAATTTTCACCAAAATTTGGGGATGTCATGTGGTGTTTTTAAATCACTCTGGTGCAAAAATATCTTTTATTCATTGGAGATTTTAAGATCTACCCCTAGTTTTTAGAACTGGCCCAGTTGGTAAAATTGCACTACAACCTATTTAAATATTTCTTTAAAACTTCCACCAAAATTAGAGGAGGTCAGTAGGAGTATATAATTTAGTTTTGTGCAAGAACCCACTGGTGTTCTTTGGAAAATTTGAGCAAATCATCCTCTTTTGCTCTCTGGACCAGATTGGCCTTTTCTACTGCAACTCCATTTTGTGTTGCTCTGTTGCCCATGATTCTTTTTCCTGCTTATAGTCCATCCTACAAAACCCTTATGTCCAGGAGAGTGGACCCATTGGAACATTTTTAGTTCATGAAATTATAGCCTTTAGTTTCTGCCCAAAATTGGTTTTCTCAAATATTTGCACTATCAAGTTTCTGGTTTTGCCCAACTAACCTTGCCACCCTCTTTATCTTCTAAAGAGACTAGGATCTAGAGATTTTGGCCACTCCAAGAACTGCCTAGATGCCTCTAGCATTTTGTCAAACACCTTGTGTGCATAGCCAGGTTTGGCATGAATTTTAGTTGACATTGTGAACTTGATCTTCTGACCGAACTAACTTGTCCACTAAGCTCCTAGCTAACCCTAACCCAAGCCTGTTAACTACCATCATCACCCAATCTCTCTAGCACATGATGGCATTGCTTCGAGCACCTGGCGTGCGTGCTCTGGGCGCGCCCAGAGCACATGTTTTGCACGCGCGCGCACCGAGTGGCCGCGTCCCACTACCGCCTCCCCGCGCTTGTTCTGGCCACTCCCCTCGCGGAGCCAGCACGCCCGACCCCTCCCTTGCCGCAGAGCCGCCCTGGCCCCCTCCTGGCGCCCTATAGCGCCCCCGTCAGGTCGGCCATGGCAGCAAGCGGGCGGCCGCAGCAGCCTCTGCCATGGACGGCACCGCCCGAGCCACACGCTTGCGCCAGCTGCCCTTTGGAGCAGTCCGAGCTCATCCACAAGCTCGTCTGCAAGCACTCGTCACCGCCACGTCCCCCTGCAGCAACAGAACAGCAGTTCGCCGTTGAGCCTATCCACGGTAGCCATGGAGCCGACCCTGGCCGCCTATAAAAGGACCCCCGAGCTCAACCGAGTCCTCAGGCAACCTCAGGCCACTCCTCCAGATACCCCATGGCCAGCCATCAACGGCGGGAAGCCTTCTTCCTCGTCTCCGGCCGATTCGGCCACCGCCGCCCTCCAGTCCCGTCCGTCGCAAACAGAGTCTCCCCCACCCTTCCAGCACCATCGTTCGACTCCCCATGGCCTTGCGGAGCCTCCCAACCTCTCAAACACGATCGGGAGCCACCGTAGCCCAATTCCCCAATTATCCCGAAGCCACTGGCCGCCGCAAAGCTCGCCGCCGGCGACTCCCTTCACCCCCGCCAGCCGTTCGACCACCGGGAACATAACACCGGTATGGCGGAAACTAGGGCGGCAAGAGTGGAACAAAACACCAGGCATAAGGCCGAGCCTTCCACCCTTTACCAAGTATATAGATGCATTAATAATATAAGAGATATTGTGATATCCCAACATAACCCTGTCCACCATGGAGAAATCTTCAACTTCACCTGCAACTAGCAACGCTATAAGAGGGGCTGAGCAAAAGCGGTAACATAGCCAAACAACGTTTTGCTAGGAAGGGTGTCAAAGGTTAGAGGTTCATGGCAATATGGGATGGCTTGATAAATAGGTAATAGGTAGCGCAGCATAGCGATAGAACGAAGCAACTATCATAGCAATGATAGTAGTGAGATCCAGGGTAGCGGTCATCTTGCCTGAAATCCCGCAAGGAAGAGGAACGAGTCCATGAAGAAGACGAACGGATGAAGCCGAACCAACCGTAGACGAACGAATCCTCACGATCGCAAGAACTAACAAGAAGAAGCACACAACATAG
Organism: Triticum dicoccoides; assembly: GCF_002162155.2. Lineage (NCBI taxonomy): Eukaryota > Viridiplantae > Streptophyta > Magnoliopsida > Poales > Poaceae > Triticum > Triticum dicoccoides. Next base: position 442,822,412 of record NC_041393.1, on the reverse strand, counting down.
GTAAACACACCACACATGGACAAGGCATGATTCACAACAAACATGATGCATGACAAGGCTACATGAAGCTACTCATGGCAAGAGATGATGCAACCAAGAACAACACATCAAGGCAACTTTAAATGAGGCCGAAAACAACATATAACAATTCCGGTAAGTCCTCATATGCAAATTTCGAAATTGGTCCAGAACTGAATAAACCTTAAGTTCAAGTTGTTAAACAGCAAGTTAAGATGCACCAAGAGAATCTACACGAAATTCTAGTCAAGTTACATATAAAGTTCATTAGATTCGGAGCTACGGCCTAGAAGATATGAGCAAAACAAGTTAACCATGGCATTCGTGCAAAATGCATACAAACATCAAGCAAACACCTCAAAACAAGGATGCAACATGATAATATGGAACTACATGCAAAATCAAGCAAGTTTCATATAGAGCACACTCAAAACAGAGCAACGGTGCAACACATACACTCTATACAAGTCATAGCTACAATCTGTCCATAACAGCAACTAGGCATCTTGCAAGCATCAAAACAATATGCTACAGCACCCCAACATAATAACAAAAGGCATGGGCATGAAGTACAGGTAAAGCACTACAAAACATGAACAGTGAGCTATCTCCAGAAATCACTAGAACATGCTCAAAAGGACATGGTAAGATTGCAAATTATAACAGTTTCAGACTTTAGCAGAAATAACATCAGGTTGCAATGTTTAGAGCTATCAAACAACATGTTACAGGAACTTATCATGGCAAACAAAGGCATGGCATGAATCTACTAAAAGCATAGATCAAAAGTCCCTTACTGAGCATACGCCAAAAGGGCACAGAAAATATGATGGCACCCATGTAAACATGGCAAGTTATATTACAGATTCAAACATGGCAGAAACAACAATAAGTAGGCATGTCGGTGAGCTTGAACCACTCACCACAGAGCAATACATGGCATGGCAAGGCACCCAACGGTAAGAAGACATGTTTGTGAAGCTATACATGGCAAGAGCAAGGTCATAGGGTGCATGGATCACTAGCAAACAATCATGGAAACATGGAACTTAATGTTAACAGGCTGATAGCAACATTATCAAGCAACTTTGGATCAAGATATGAACAATCTACAGCAAGCTATAAATGCAACCAGGGGCATGGATGGATAGCGCATGACATGTAGATCAAAACATGTTTATAGAACATCTCCAGATTATGCATAGAATGATTACTAGAAGCATGTTAACATGGCATCACAAAATTACAGAATCTATCTAGCAAAACAGCAACAGCAAGTACACTACTTAACAAGCTCGATTTACTCATCACAAGTCATTGCATGACAAGATAAGCATAGCATCATCAAGAAGACATGTTTGTGTAACCAACCAAGGCAAGAACAAGTCCATAGCATGCAAGGATCAACTATAGCAAGCTTGGCCATATTGAATAACATGTAAACAATCTGCCAGGAAACATTTTGAAGCAAAAGTAGAGCACCAAAATGACATGCTAGACTACTCCATAATTGCAAACAATGGCATGAATGGATAGAAAACAACCATATGTTCAAAACACCCTTACTGAAGTATCTCAAAATATGCATGGATCTCTCTGTAGCATCAAGTTTACATGGCATCAAAATAACAGCAGAACAGGGACTAAAATCAGCAATATTACGAAGCCTAGTTTGCATGCTTGTGCTAGTCACCACATTGATCACAAAAATACATGGCATACACCCCTGGAAAGATGGCATGGCATAGATCAAAACACATGTAGACATCAACCTCATAGGATGCACACATCAACCATGGAAAAAATGACAAATGAGCAAGTTATAACAGTTTCAGCAGATTAACATCAACATGCACTCTTCCAACAGCATTTCGGGCATCAATATGAACTCAAATGAAAATGATGCAATGGAATGAAATGAAGTACTCGTGGATACGAACAATTTGACATATTACACGCACGAAACGGAGCTATCGATGCAGAGATACAATGCGATGAACATGACATGATTATGCAAAAGTTTCGGGGACTTAGAAAAATATACCCCTCCGAAAAACAGATCTAGGGTGGCACGTCCTTCGAGGATGGCTGAGGAGCTCGCCGGAGTTGGAGCGGAGGGAGTCTCCGGCGAGGTCGGAGAAGTTCCGAGGAGGTGGCCCCGGACCGGATCCGGCCGGATCCGGCCGGCGGCGGGCGCGGGCGACGGCTGGAGGCGGGGCGCCGGCGGAGGCGCGCGGCCAATGCGACTCCGGCGAGGCGCGACGGCCGGCGACGGAGGAAGGCCGGAGATCGGCGAGGGGGCGCGGGGAGGCGCGCCGGCCGCGTTCCGCGGCGCGGGGACCGG
>NC_041393.1:442787773-442819419 GCF_002162155.2 Triticum dicoccoides | reverse complement strand
GGCGGGCAGCGCCGGCGATGGCGGCGGCGGGCGCCGGCGCGGCCGGGCGGCGGCAGGCGCGGAGCGGGCCCGCGCGGGCCCCAGATGGGCTCCGCGGGCCGCGGCGGTGGGAGGCGGCGGCTGCCACGCGGCGGCTCCCGATTCGCCAGGGGCGCGGTGGCGGACGCGTCCGGCTCCCTCCGGACGTGTCCGGCGGCGCGGAGAGGAGCGGGGCTAGGGTTAGGGGTGGTTTCATCCGCGAATTTCGGAGGGAGACACATATTTATAGGTAGAGGGAGCTAGGAGTGTCCAAATGAGGAGCGGTTTTCGGCCACGCGATCGTGATCGAACGACCGAGAGCAAGGAGGGGAGTTAGGTGGGTTTTGGGCCACTTTGGAAGGGGTGTTGGGCTGCAAAGAGAAGGAGGCTTTTGCGGTTACCCGGTTAACCGTTGGAATATCGAACGACCTCCAAATGACACGAAACTTGACAGGCGGTCTACCGGTGCTATACCAAGGCCGTTTGGCAAACCTCGGGCCATTCCAAGAAAGTTTAATACCCGCTCACAACGAAAGACAAAAAGGGGGACGCCGGAGGACATAGGAGCGCCGGATTGCAAAACGGACAACGGGGAAAATGCTCGGATGCATGAGATGAACATGTATGCAAAATGAAATGCACATGATGACATGATATGAAATGCATAAGATGACATGGCAAAGTGAAACACGCAAGCAAATGACATGGCAACAACGGCGAATAAGTGGCAGACACCTGGCGCAATGAATCCGGGGCGTTAGAACACTCCTCCACTAACAAGAGATCTCGTCCCGAGATCTTAGGACCGAGACAGAAGGGAAAAAGGATGAGGTGAAACAAGAATTCAAGAGAAGAAGCAAAGAATCGAGAGCCAACAATGAAATGAATTTGAAAGCGATCTTGGGGAAGGCCTGTGACTGATGGAATCCATTCTTTCGTCACATTTGAAAAGAATTGAGAATGGCTCCGGAATAATTAGAAGAGTCAGGTAAGATCCTGGGAAAAGACCTATGGGTTAGGGCCCACTGAAGAGAAAAACACCATTGAAAAGGAATGTTGAACAGATAGATGATGCACCGGAACAAATGAAATATTTGAATGAGGTGACACCCTCGAATTAATTGGAACACGGACGAATCTCCTGAGATGTCTTCCGAACTCCGGAATGATTGAATGATGAGAGGCAAACAAGTAAGGAGAACACTTGATCCAAGGAAAAGAATGTAATCACCCGAAAAAAACTTGAATTAAATCCACCGGAAAAGAGATGAAGAATGACGAACGAGACGAGAATTTACCGGTTGAGATGATTGAGGGAAGACTGAAGAGGCTCCGCACGAATGAAATTGATGGTCGAAAGAGACTCAGGCTTCGGGACGAAAAAGGGTGGGAGGGCGGGAAAAACAAAGGCAACTTGGAAGGGGGAACCGACGAATATCTTGAAGAGAAAAACACCGTTTAAAAATCATTGAGGAAAGAAAGCAAAGACTTCACACGAGTAGGAAGGATACTCGATTACGGATTCCCGTTCCGAGCTGAAAAAGGGAGGGCGGGTGGGAAAAACAAGGACAACTGAGGATTGATCTTGCAAAGATGAAGAGGGTCGAGTCAACTTGACGAGAAATGCACCGGATGAAAAGAGCTGAGAAACAACTACCGGAAAACCAACTGCGTGAACCTAAAGAAAATTTGAAAGGGAAGAGGAGTAGTTCAAAACACCTACGTCAAGATTCCTCACCAGAGCGACGAAGGGGCAGAGGAGTAAAAAGAATTCCTACTCTCCGATATAACTAGACTCCGAAAAAGTTTTCTTCTAGACTCAACAACGGCCAAACTACACGATCAATCAAGGGGGCTCCTAGGGTCGGTCGAGGCTCTGATACCAACTTGTCACGCCCAAGATGCGACCTTATCCTAAAGGAACTCGAAGGTCCAACCAAGGATAGAAGCACATCTTGAAGACGCTTTTGCAAGGTGGATATCATTACATCAACATTACATAATAGTGGGGATACATCCAATACATACAATGTAACATGAATACAACAATACAACATACAAGAAGAACATCCGACTATGGAAGAATCATAAACAGAAACTCAAACAATATCCACCCTGCTAGCCCAGGCTGCCGACCTGGAACCTATCCCCTGATCGAAGAAGCAGAAGCAGAAACTCAACGCAAGAAAGCATCACTCTCGCGTCATGATCATCGCATAACCTGTACCTGCAACTGTTGTTGTAGTAATCTGTGAGCCACGAGGACTCAGCAATCCCATTACCATGGGTATCAAGACTAGCAAAGCTTAATGGGAAAGGAAGGGGTAAAGTGGTGAGGTTGCAGCAGCGACTAAGCATGATATGGTGGCTAACATACGCAAATGAGAGCGAGAAGAGAAACAAAGGAACGGTCGTCAACTAGCAATGATCAAGAGGTGATCCTGAACACCTACTTACGTCAATCATAACCCAGAAACCGTGTTCACTTCCCGGACTCCGCCGAGAAGAGACCATCACGGCTACACACGCGGTTGATGCGTTTTAATTCGGATCTGGTGTCAAGTTATCTACAACCGGACATTAACAAATTCCCATCTGCCACATACACTACTAGGAAAAGGGCTATAGATGGAATTGACACTAATGGCGCACCAGACATGTGGTGCGCCATTAGTATATACTAATGGCGCACCACTCCCTGATGCGCCATTAGTGTTGAAACTACTAATGGCGCACCCTGCTCACGGTGCGCCATTAGTACCAAAAATTTTTTTTGAACTAGTGCGCCTGTCCAAACATACTAATGGCGCATCCTCTGGTGGTGCGCCATTACTAGTTGTAACTAGTAATGGCGCACTGGCCGGAAGGTGCGCCACTAATGTTATTTTTTTTAATTATTGTTTTTATTCCTTTTTTTGCAAAAGTACTAATGGCGCACCATCTGGGGGTGCACCATTAGTAACCTGGATTACTAATGGCGCATTTGTTGCTGGTGTGCCATTAGTAAGTGGGCAGCAACAAGATATTTTGGACAGCCTCTCCTCCCACACTCACTTTCTCCCCACTTCATTCTCTCCACCGCCTCCTCCTTGTCTCGGGTGCCTCCTCATTTCCACCATAGATTCATTCAAATTAAGTGGTTAAGTTACCTTGTTTTGCTAGGTAAGTAAGGAGGGAAGCTATATTTATGTTGTTCTCCCTACAACAATGTGCACATGCACTTTTTATGGCCTAGCTAGATCTATGTGTGTTCGTGGTGTTGCATATGTTTGTGGTGTTGCATATGTGTTTGTGTTTGGAGGTGTACCGGTATTTGAAATGCGATAGTTGCCAATATTTTGCCGGAATGTTGATTCATTTCCGTTTCGGCGAGAATTTTGGCATTAAGCATTCTTTTTGGTCCTATTTTTAGGGAAAGTCATGCCAAATTTTTTTCTTGGTTCTAAAATATCGTTTTGCTCTACCCCGCGGGCGACCATGCTCCACACGATGACCGAAGGCATCGTGAATAGGTTTTTGAGGTCCGCGAAGGCCGAGATGCTTCAAAAGAACGAGACGGAGATAAGATGTCTGTGTCGAAGATGCAAGCTGAATAGCCTTATTGCGGACCCGGATTCCGGGCAAGTGCGGGACCACCTGCTCTTGCGTGGTCTCATGGGTGGCTATCGGTGGCAAGGTGATGAAGATGACTACGAAGTCGTCCATGGGGGCCGGGCAAGAAATGAGGAAGGGCAACAAGACAACCACCGCGGCTCGGGGGGGCGAGAAGACGAAGAATCCCCAGGAGATGATCACGACGGTGATGCTGTACACAGTCATCATGTAGAAGATGCAGGACATGATGATGATGCCGGCGGAGCAGACGACGCTGGACCATCGATGGGCTGGGTGCAGGACCCTCATATTCAAGAGCTGCTTCTCAAGCAGACGGATAATGCAAGAGCTGCCGCCCGAGAGAAAGCCAAGATGGATCAACTTGAGTTAGACGCGGTTACTCCATTGTATGAAGGATGCAGGCCCGAGGATACCCGCCTGAAAGTAACGCTCATGGCTCTGGAGATGAAGGTAAAACACAAAATGACCGACGCATGCTTCAACGAGAACATGTCATTCTGGCACGAACGTCTTCCCAAGGGGAACAAGTGCCCGACTAGTTTGGACGAGGCAAAGAAAATTGTGTGTCCTCTGGATTTACCGCACGTGAAATACCATGTGTGCATGAACAATTGCATCATTTATCGGGATGAGCACGCGGAGTCTACCATATGTCCGGTGTGCGGTGTGACTCGATACAAGAAGAGGAAGAAAGCTCCTCGTCTGCAGCGGTATTTCGCGGACCCTAAGGTAGCAAAGCTCCTGCGTTGGCACGCGGATAGGGAGGAGAAGAAGCGAGAAGATGACGCAAATGATCCGGAGATAGATAAAAAAGACAAGATGCTGAGTCACCCTAAGGATGCGAGCCAGTGGCAAGCGTTGAACTTCGAATACCCAGAATTTGGGAACGATCCAAGGAACATCATGCTGGGCACGAGCACCGATGGAGTCAATCCATTTGGCAGCCAGAGAAGCACACATAGCAGTTGGCCTGTGTTTGTGTGGATGTACAACCTTCCCCCCTGGTTGTGCATGAAGAGGAAGTACATTCACAAGAGTATGCTAATTGAAGGGCCGAAACAACCAGGGAACGACATCAATCTGTATCTGGGGCTGCTGAAAGAGGAGATTGACACGCTGTGGAAAACGCCAGCCAATACGTGGGACGCCGCAGAGAAAGAATATTTCCCTATGAGAGCCGCACTGCTCACGACGGTGCACGACTATCTCAGTTACGGATATCTTGCGGGGCAGGTAGTCCACGGATTTTCTGGATGCGTAAGGTGCATGGATGACACAACGTATCGCCAGCTAGATAGAGATCCCGGGTCTTCGAAAACCGTGTTCATGGGACATCGAAGGTGGCTTCGCGACGATGACCCGTGGAGGAAACGCAAGGATCTGTTCGATGGTGAAACCGAACCCCGAAAACGCCCGTGTACGAGGAGCGGCGAGGAAATAGACATGCTGTTGAAAAATTGGAAAGACTGCCCACTGCCGAGAAAGAAGCAAAAGGCGCCAGAGCCGCTGCTGAAGGTATGGAAAACGAGGTCTGTTTTCTGGGACTTGCCGTACTGGAAGATCCACCGTGTGCCTCACAGCCTTGATGTCATGCATATCACGAAGAACGTGTGCGAGAGTCTGCTTGGTACCCTGCTCAACATGCCAGAGAGGACCAAAGATGGGCCGAAAGCAAGGGCAGACTTGAAATCAATGGGCATCAGGCAGGAGCTTCACGCTATATATGATGATGATGATGATGATGAGGCGAAGCAGGACACAAAAAGTCGTCGCAAAGGCAAAAAGGCCAAGAAGACCGGAAATGACTACCCTCCCGCGTGCTTCACTCTAAGTCAGGAGGAGATCGAGCAGTTTTTCACCTGCCTCCTAGGAGTAAAACTTCCTTACGGTTACGCGGGGAAGATAAGCAGATACCTAGACCCAGCGAAGCAGAAGTTCAGCGGGATGAAGTCTCACGACTGTCACGTGCTGATGACGCAGATACTTCCAGTTGCAATCCGTGGGATCATGGACGCGCACGTCCGTGAAACGCTATTTGGCCTATGCAACTTCTTCGACGTCATCTCTCGGAAGTCGATTGGCGTGAGGCAACTCAGAAGGCTACAGGAAGAGATCGTGGTGATACTATGCGAGCTTGATATGTACTTCCCGCCCGCATTCTTCGACGTTATGGTGCATCTGCTGGTCCATATACTGGAGGATATCATCCAACTCGGGCCGATGTTCCTGCACAGCATGATGCCATTCGAAAGGATGAATGGTGTCATCAAAGGATACGTTCGCAACATGTCACGTCCAGAGGGAAGCATAGCCAGGGGCTTTCTGACCGAAGAGTGCATCTCCTACTGCACGAATTATCTAGGCATCAAGAACCCCGTTGGTCTGCCCGTCAACAGGCACCTCGGCAGGCTCGCTGGATGGGGTCACCGTGAGGGTCGCCGCGAAATGCATGTCGACTTCGAGGGTCGACTCGCCGACTTTGAAAGAGCAAACCTAGTCGCGCTACAACACATAGACGTGGTCGATCCTTGGGTGGTAGAGCACAAAACCTTTATTAAGAAGACGTACAATGACCGAGGCCAACAGAGGACGGACGGAGATATACTCAAAGAGCACAACTCATGTTTCACGCGTTGATTCAAGCAGAAGCTTCTGTCGTACCCTTTACATGAGGATTCTTCCGCGGAAGAACAACTCATATTCGCCTTGTCACAGGGCGCCGAGCACAACCTGATGACCTATGAGGCGTATGATATCAACGGCTACACATTCTACACCGAGGCCAAGGACATGAAGAGCGATGGTTATCAGAACTCCGGGGTAACGATGGAATCCTACACCGGTAACGACAAGGACAGATACTACGGAAGGATCGAGGAGATCTGGGAGCTGAGCTACGCTGGAGAGAAGGTCCCGATGTTCCGTGTCAGATGGGCCAAGAACGTCATACAAGAAGACCGATATTTCACCACCATGGTTATACCCGAAGCCAAATCCAAGACCGCGGGCGCAAACGTCACCGCGAAAAATGAGCCATGGGTACTGGCTTCCCAAGTGGACCAATGCTTCTTCATTACCGACCCGCCAAAGCCCAGTCGTGTTGTCGTGAGGAGAGGCAAAAGGAAGATCATCGGAATGGATCGAGTAGCCAATGAGCAAGACTTCGACAAGTACGGCGACCCGAGGATCGAACATGACGACGATGATGAAGTAGCAGCATACACCACAAGAAGAAGCAGGACCACCCTACCTAAAGGACGTCCGTTCCACAGAAGAACTCCATTTGCGAAAAAGAAGGGCAAGAAGATTGTTAACAGATAGCTAGCTAAGATCGATTGTATTTAAATCGCAACCTTCATTTCTCGATTGTATTTCATGGGCACTTTTTGAACTATCATGAATATTTTTAAATTTCATGGACACTCGATCTCGATCCCCCTCCATCTCGATCGCTATCCCACCTCGCCAGATCCGGTCCCCCTCGCCGCCGAGCACCCCCCGGTCCACCGGCCACCGCCGCCGACCGCCCGCACCCTCGATTCCCCTACTCAACCGCCGCCGCCGACCCCCCGCACCCCTCCCCTACTCAACCGCCGCCACCGACCCCCCGCACCCTCCCCTGCTCCACCGGCATTACTGTTTGATGATATTTTTTTAAAAAATATTACTGTCTTATAAAAAAAATTACTGTCTTATAAAAAAAATTACTGTCTTATAAAAAAAATATTACTGTCTTATAAAAAAATTACTGTTATGATTTAAACAAGTTTGAACATATTTAAAAACAAATAAGTATCAAATAGCATTTTTGTCAAGACCCCGACTCAATGCCACATCGATCTAGCATGTAACACCTCATATCACTTTGCGGCCTCACGCACGGTATCCCCACGGGTGTCGCCTTACCTTTGCCCGGGACCGTTTGTGCCTTTTGGCACACGTATATGACAGTGTCGCTAGCATCCATATGATAAGGATCCCGGGCTGACATGGCTAGTCGTAAACCCAAAGTGGCACAGACTTACAGGGACAGACATCCATGACCCAGCATCGAACGTGTCGGTCATCAGCGAGTGAATCCAGGCTGTAGCACTGAGCTAACAGGACTCCGGTGAACCGGGCTGTAGCGAGCTAACGGGACTCCGGTATTCATCGCGTGACATTTCCCCGACGGGACAGACACAGGAACGAAGAAGGACACATGCCGGCCAGCCTAAGTGTTCCGAAGCAGTAGCAAGCTACCAGGGCTCAGTGGAAGCACTAGGAGACATTTCCCGGTAAGAGAGACTACTAAGGATAAACAACTAGATAGTCAGATCCCACACATAGCAATACACATTACACGTACGCATAACATGCAAGTATCTGTTGTACAACATGGCATCACAGCATAACTCAACAACTCATATAGATAAAGGCTCAGAAGAGCCATCATAGCATTATTACACACAGGGGTCACATGACCCAACAGTCAGAGCAATCAAGCAACAAACGGAAGCATTACATGTCTGAGTACAGACATCTATAAATGAAAAAGGCTGAAAGCCTGACTATCTACAACGTCCGATCAAGATCGTAGCTGAGGTACTAGCTACTAGTCGAAGTCCACGAGAGTACTAATAAGACCGAAGTCTCCGCTGCAAAAACATAAATAAAGCAACATGAGTACAAAGGTACTCAGCAAGACTTACATCAGATCCTATCATACATGCATTTGTATCAAGAGGGTAATGTGGGGTTTAGTTGCAGCAAGCCAGCTTTGACTCTGTGGCTATCCTGTTCTACGACTACCAGAAAATCTTGAGGTGAGACAACGTACACGAGTCCACTAATCACCACACAATACAATACTATGGATTCATCCCCGTCTCCCTACGAGAAGGCCATCCATAGCACTCACACTTGTCTTGAGCATCTTAGGGTATCCACTTCAAGTTGTCTATGTACCATGTAAGCATCCAAGAAGTCCATAACCGCGGACCCGCTATTCGAATAGATCATGTTAACCCTGCAGGGGTGTACTTCTTCACACACGCTCTCGCCACTTACCGCCATGTACACGTCATGTAGCTCGGCAACCTTCAAGCGGAAGCCTGGCGAGGGTGTCGGCCACGACCTGACTAACCACACAAGACTCTAATCCAGGTTTATCGCCTATTCGGGTTCCATCCGCAAGGAGATCCGGCCGGGGTTTCACTCACGGCCCCAAACGATGTGTGCAGGGTTCCCAAGCCCAGCTCGCCGGATGGATCTACGCTTGGTACACCGTGCCACTTGTGCCTAGTCTGTCCCAAGCCCACCTGGCCGGGTGCCACTTGGTAGACTACTAACACTACCTACAAACACCAGAAACTAGTTGCGACTCCTCGACAGAGATCAAGTTGGTTAATAAGTCGAGAGGGCTTGGAGCGCCCGGAGCCCAATGTGTGGTAGTATCGAGTCATTGGACAACATACATAGAACTCAGTGCTTAAGGACGGTTCCAGTGAGACAACCCACCATGTACTCCTACATGGCCTCTCACCGCTACCTTTACCAAATCGTGTTCACACACTTAACTCTCAGCACCAGAACATATCGTAACACTCCAATTCATTCCCAATGAATCAGACCTGACACAACTCTAAGCAATAGCAGGCATAGCATGGAACTAGTACAGATGGAAAGATTGCATTTTTCTGATAATTTTTAATATATAAATTATTTTAATCTGAGCTACGGTTGAATTGATATGAATTTTTGAAGTTTAAATCAATTTCTGGAATTTTCCTAAATTAAAATAAATCCAGAAATCATATTATTGCGTCAGCATTGAGTAAGCATGACGTCAGCAGGTCAACTGCGGCTGGCTAGGGTCAAACCTGACGTGTGGGGTCCACACGTCAGTGTCAGGGGGTTAAACAGGGTTAGATTAACTTAATTAAAGGATTAGGGGGCACCGGGGCCCACATGTCAGCCTCAGGGGGTTAATTCAAGTGGTGATTAGCACTAAGCTAATCACCTGACGGGCCGGGCCCACATGGCGGGGCTCAGGCGACGGGGCTCGCCGCCGGCGACCTCTGGACGCGGCGGAGTCCGCACCACAGGACACGGGGACGATGTCTGAGAGCACCGGGGCGTAGCCCGGGCTCGTCCGCATCCAGGGGGGCAGACGGGAAGCCGCGGGGACGCCGGAGCTCGTCGGAGCAAAGCTCGTGGCGGCTGCCGGAGCTCGGCTTCAATCGCGAACGGGATGCGGGGCATGGGGAGGCCACCTGAGGGGCTCGGCGGCACCCTCGTGGCACCGGGAGCACGATGGGGTGCTTGGTTTGGGCGGAGGCGGGCCGAGACGACGACGGCGACATGGACGGCGGCGAGAAGCTTCGGCCGTGGTGGGGAATGGCGCTACGGCGCGGAAACGAGGGGAGAAGAGAGGGAAACGGTGGCGGAGCTCACCGCGGACCTCCAGGGCTGCTCCTTGTGGCCGGGGACGCGTTGAAGACGGCGAATCGGAGTCGGCGGTCGACGGCGTCCGAGGAGGAAGACGATGGCGACGACGGCTCCACAGGGCGTCCGGCGCCTTATGGCTTGACGGAGAGCTTCATGGCGAGGGGGCGGAGCTCCTGCGTGTGTCGGAGAGGCGAGGGGAGGCCGGTGGCCGCAGCAACGGCGAGCGGCGGCGGTGATGGCGCTCGGTGTGCGAGGGAGAGAGCAGGGGGAGAGGAGGAGGGCGAGGGAGAGTGCGAAAGGGGTCGGGGTGGCTGCATGGTGTCTCCGGGGCATCCAGACGAGGAGGGGAGAGGGCAGGTAGGCAGAGAGGGAGGTGGCGTGGCGCGGTGGCGCGCGCGCGCGCTGGGCACGCAGCTGCTTGGCGAGGTGGGGAAGACGACAGAGGAGGAGGCGGGCTGGGCCGCCTGCTGGCTGGGCCGGCCTGCTGCTGCTGGGCTGCACAGGGAGGAGGCCCAGGTAAGTCTCCCTCTTTTATTTTTGTTTTCTAATTTTTCTGACATTTGTTTTGATTTAATTAAGATATTAAATCATTTTATTACCTTATGCTAATTTTTGCAGGAGCTAACTATATTATTCCAGAGCTCCTTAATAAATGGCATAGTTTTTGGACCATATTATATATATATAACAATATATATCCAAGGCAAATAATTATCGGATTAATCCAAATGGCCAAAATTAAATATCCATAAGCTCCTAAAAATATTGGTTTGATTTTTATCTCTGCCCAATATTTTCAGAGAGCAACATGAGCATTTTCTTGGACCCTTTTGGAGAAATTTTTATTTGGGTCATTTTTAAAAAATGATTCTGAGGGTTCCACCAATCCTCATTTCAAATTTAAATGGAATATAAACATGGTGCACAAATGACTAGCTAGTCTAGGTCATACCAGAACTAGGGATGTGACAACTCGCCCACACTTGAAAGAATCTCGTCCCGAGATTCAGGGGTCGACGGAAAGAAAGCGGGATACTCCAGTCGAAGACGATCTTCTCGCTCCCAAGTAGCTTCTCTCTCGGAATGACGAGACCACTGAACTTTGAGAAACTTGATGTTCTGACGTCGGGTAACACGCTCTGCTTGATCAAGAATGCGAACCGGGTACTCTCGGTAGGTGAGGTTATCTTGGAGATCAAGCGTTTCGTGGTCCACTCCGCGGATAGGATCCGAGAAGCAACGCTTGAGTTGAGAGACGTGGAAGACATCATGAACTCGAGAAAGATGTGAGGGTAGTTCCAATTGGTAGGCAACCTCTCCTCGTTTAGCGAGAATACGAAAAGGACCAATGTAACGAGGAGCCAACTTGCCCTTGATACCGAAGCGATGGGTACCCTTCAAAGGAGTAACCCGAAGGTAAGCTTTGTCGCCAATTTCATAAGTCATATCCTTATGATGACGATCGTACTGGCTCTTTTGACGAGATTGGGCTGTTTTCAAATTCTCACGAATGATGCGAACTTGCTCTTCTGCCTCCTGGATCATGTCTGGTCCAAAGAATTGTCTTTCACCGGTTTCTGACCAGTTCAAAGGTGTTCGACATCTTCGTCCATAGAGAACCTCAAAAGGAGCTTTCTTGAGGCTGGATTGATAGCTATTGTTGTAAGCAAACTCGGCAAAAGGAAGACATTTCTCCCAATCCATACCGAATGAAATAACGCAAGCTCTAAGCATGTCCTCGAGAATTTGATTGACCCGTTCCACCTGACCACTCGACTGAGGGTGGAAAGCGGTACTGAAGGAAAGATGGGTTCCCATGGCAGTTTGGAAACTCTCCCAGAAATGAGAAGTGAAAAGACTGCCGCGGTCTGAATTGATCTGTAGTGGAACACCATGGAGTGATACTATTCGAGAAATGTATAAGTCAGCAAGCTGACTAGCAGTGATACTCTCTCGAACAGGAAGGAAGTGAGCCACTTTGGAAAGACGATCAACGACTACGAAGATAGCGTTATTCCCTTTCTTGGTCCTGGGAAAGCCGGTGATGAAGTCCATACCAACTTTATCCCATTTCCACTCAGGAATAGCTAAAGGCTGAAGAGTGCCAGCAGGCCTTTGATGCTCTGCCTTAACGCGACGACAAACGTCACAGTTAGCAATAAACTGAGCGATTTCTCTCTTCATCCTAGTCCACCAGAACCTCTGGCGTAGGTCCCGATACGTCTTAGTGCTACCGGGATGAATCGTGAGAGGAGATTCATGCGCCTCCTTGAGAATCAATTGTCGAAGATGTTGATTCTTGGGAACCACCAAGCGATTCTCAAAGAAAACAACACCACAATCATCCATAGTGAAACATCCACCAACTCCCTTCTTAATGTTTCTCTTGATCCGGGAAATTCCTGTGTCTTGCTTTTGAGCTGCGATAATCTGATCCTTAAGATCAGGTTTCGCCACCAGGGTAGAAAGGAATCCGTGAGGAGCAATGTGAAGATTAAGCTTACAGAATTCCTCATGCAGAAGTGGTTGGCCTTGCTGCAACATGAGATTGTTGCAATAGGATTTACGGCTTAGAGCATCAGCCATGACATTGGCTTTGCCTGGGGTGTAGGTAATCCCTAGATCATAATCTTTGATCAACTCCAACCAACGTCGTTGCCTAAGGTTCAGATCCGGTTGGGTGAAGATATACTTGAGACTCTGGTGATCGGTGTAGATCTCGCAACGTTTACCAAGGAGGTAATGTCGCCAGGTCTTGAGTGCATAGACTACGGCTGCAAGCTCTAGATCATGTGTAGGATAATTATCCTCATGTGGATGCAACTGTCGAGATGCATAGGCAATCACATGACGATCCTACATAAGGATGCAACCTAGTCCTTGTCGTGAGGCGTCGCAGTAGATAATAAAGTCTTTAGTGAAATCCGGTGGCACAAGTATGGGAGAAGAGGTCAGGCGCCTTTTCAGTTCCTGAAAACTGTGTACACACTGTGGGGACCACTCAAACTTTTTATCTTTCTTGAGAAGTTCCGTGAGGGGTTTGGCTACTTTGGAGAAGTTTTCAACAAAGCGGCCACAATAGCTGGCTAGACCAAGGAAACTCCTAACTTGTTTAACGGTCTCAGGTGGAGTCCAATCGAGAATAGCCTGAACTCTCTCGGGATTGACAGCAATGCCCTTACCAGAGATTACGTGGCCTAGGTAGGTCACTTCTGGCAACCAAAATTCACACTTGGAGAACTTGGCATAAAGGCGGTGCTCTCTGAGTTTTTCTAACACAAGTCTAAGATGTTCGGCATGCTCTTCCTCGTTCTTCGAGTAAATAAGAATATCATCGAGGTAAACCACGACGAACTTATCTAAGTACTCCATGAAGATCGAGTTCATCAAGCGGGAGAATGTGGCTGGGGCGTTGGTTAGGCCAAAGGACATGACGGTGTACTCGTACTGGCCATAACGAGTGACAAAAGCTGTCTTGGGAATGTCCCCGTTTCTGATTTTGATTTGGTGGTAACCTAACCTCAAATCCATCTTGGAAAAGACTGAGGATCCAGCGAGCTGATCATACAGGTCGTTGATCCTGGGGAGCGGATACTTGTTCTTTATCGTGACCAAATTAACGGGACGATAATCCACAACCATCCGGTCCGTACCATCCTTCTTCTTGACGAAGAGGACGGGGCAAGCCCAAGGAGAAGAACTAGGACGGATGAAACCCTTTTGCAAGGACTCATCAAGTTGTTTCTTAAGCTCGGCTAGTTCTAAGGGTGCCATCTTGTAGGGTCTCCTAGAGATTGGAGCAGTTCCTGGGATAAGATCTATGACGAACTCTACATCTCTGTCAGGCGGAACACCTGGCAGTTCCTCTGGAAAGACATCCGAAAAGTCACGGACTACTGGGATATCTTCAAGGTCTGGAAGAGGGCTGGCATTAAGAGAATAGAGCTGACGCTTCGCAACTCTAGTGGAGATAGTGACTACCTTGCTAGATGGGTGTGTGAGCTGAACAGACCTGGTGAAGCAATCAATCTTGGCATGATGAGCTGTCATCCAGTCCATACCCAAGATGATGTTAATATCCGAAGACTTGAGAGATATCAAGGAAGCAAGGAATACAAGTCTGTCAACAAGGATTTCATTGCCATAACTTATCCTAGAAGTTTGCCATTTGGATCCAGGAGTTTGAATAAGTAGTGGGGAGGGCATATCACAAAATGACATGTCGTGCAAGCGGGCATAGCTTTCAGAAATGAAGGAATGAGACGATCCAGTATCGAACAAAACCGATGCCGGATGACAGTTGAAAAGGAGTGTACCAAGAACGACATCTGGATCATCATGAGCGGCTGTAGCTGAGACGTGATGCACATGTCCATGTTCAGTGGGAGCTGTCTTGGCACTGATCATCTTGCGTGATGGCTTACCATGGCCAATAGACTTCTCGGGCTGGGGTGGAGCAACTCTGGTCCAAGTGCAAATACGGGCAATGTGGCCTGGCTCTCCGCACTTGAAACAAATCTTGGAGGTAGGATGTGGACCTGCATTAGAAGGCGGTCCACCAATAGGCCTGGGTGGAGCATACTGCTGAACTTGATGAGGTGCCACATAAGATGGCCTCAGTACATATTTGGGTGGAAGAGCGGAGTTCGGAACCCAAATCCGGCGCTTCTGAGAGCTAGAACCGGAGGAAGATCCCAAATCACGAGTGTGCTTACGAGACTCCTCGTAAGTGAGTTGAGATGTCTCTGCATTAATGGCCTTGTTCACAAGGGCTTGGAATGTATCACAATGATGCAGGTGGAGATCACGACGCAACTTGGGGTTGAGAACCTCCCGGAACCTAGCCTGCCTCTTGGCGTCCGTGGACACCTCTTCTGTGGCATAACGGGCGAGGTTCTCAAACTCTCTACTATAGGCATCAACAACCATCTTAACCTGGGTGAAACTACAGAACTCTTCTCTCTTGCGATCGATGAGGGCTTCAGGAATGTGATGCTCGCGAAAAGCCTCAACGAAATCCCTCCAGATGGGAGTCTGGTCAGCTGGAAGCATAGCCTCATAGTTCTGCCACCAAAGACTAGCAGGATCTTCCAGGTGATATGTAGCATAAGTGACCTTGTCATCTTTAGCTACGTTCGCGGAACGCAGCTTATGGGTGATGCTACGGAGCCAGTCATCTGCATCGAGTGGCTCGATGGAATGATGAAAGGTAGGTGGGTGCAAATGAATTAAGTCATGAATGGTCACAGATCCTTTGAACTGATGTGCGGTGTTCTCCTCGATACGTGCCAACAAGCGGTTAGACTCACGCTTGTTCCTCTCCATCTCTAGCATGAACCCTGTCAGCGAAGGCTGGTAGGAAGGATCCTCATCCCTACCATCTCCGTGGTTCTGGCTACGAACAATAGAACTTGATGACATCCTGAGAAACGAAACCAGGGACGGAGTCAGCATCAACTATGGACTGTAGAATGTAGGACAAGGAATTAGTATCTCTCGAACTCCTAGGGAAATTTCGGCAGCATAACGGCAGTAAAATGCTCAGAATGAGACATCCTACTAAATATGGGGTGGTAACATACTCATCAACATTACTCAAGGTTCTGAGATCATACTAAACAGATTACACCGGAAATACTCAAAACTGGGGTATGACTTTGATCAACCAATCCTATGGGACTACGGAGTAGTAACACGTGATCCTGATAGACGGAAGAGAAAGCCTAGTTCCTTAACCCCGTAGGAAAGATAGGGTGACTCAGATCAGAAGGCCATGAGGTGAAGGAGTAAAAAGAGCCTTACGTTCCTTCCCACAATCAATTCCCTTACATAACTAAAGAATTTCTAGACTCAACTTCGACCAGTATGGCTTGGCAATCCTACAGGCAGTCAGGCTCTGATACCAAGCTGTCAGGACCCCGACTCAATGCCACATCGATCTAGCATGTAACACCTCATATCACTTTGCGGCCTCACGCACGGTATCCCCACGGGTGTCGCCTTACCTTTGCCCGGGACCGTTTGCGCCTTTTGGCACACGTATATGACAGTGTCGCTAGCATCCATATGATAAGGAGCCCGGGCTGACATGGCTAGTCGTAAACCCAAAGTGGCACAGACTTACAGGGACAGGCATCCATGACCCAGCGTTGAACGTGTCGGTCATCAGCGAGTGAATCCAGGCTGTAGCACTAAGCTAACAGGACTCCGGTGAACCGGGCTGTAGCGGGCTAACAGGACTCCGGTATTCATCGCGTGACATTTCCCCGAAGGGACAGACACAGGAACGAAGAAGGACACATGCCGGCCAGCCTAAGTGTTCCGGAGCAGTAGCAAGCTACCAGGGCTCAGTGGAAGCACTAGGAGACATTTCCCGGTAAGAGAGACTACTAAGGATAAACAACTAGATAGTCAGATCCCACACATAGCAATACACATTACACGTACGCATAACATGCAAGTATGTGTTGTACAACATGGCATCACAGCATAACTCAACAACTCATATAGATAAAGGCTCAGAAGAGCCATCATAGCATTATTACACACAGGGGTCACATGACCCAACAGTTAGAGCAATCAAGCAACAAACGAAAGCATTACATGTCTGAGTACAGACATCTATAAATGAAAAAGGCTGAAAGCCTGACTATCTACAACGTCCGATCAAGATCGTAGCTGAGGTACTAGCTACTAGTCGAAGTCCACGAGAGCACTAATAAGACCGAAGTCTCCGCTGCAAAAACATAAATAAAGCAACATGAGTACAAAGGTACTCAGCAAGACTTACATCAGATCCTATCATACATGCATTTGTATCAAGAGGGTAATGTGGGGTTTAGTTGCAGCAAGCCAGCTTTGACTCTGTGGCTATCCTGTTCTACGACTACCAGAAAATCTTGAGGTGAGACAACGTACACGAGTCCACTAATCACCACACAATACACTACTATGGATTCATCCCCGTCTCCCTACGAGAAGGCCATCCATAGCACTCACACTTGTCTTGAGCATTTTAGGGTATCCACTTCAAGTTGTCTATGTACCATGTAAGCATCCAAGAAGTCCATAACCGCGGACCCAGCTATTCAAATAGATCATGTTAACCCTGCAGGGGTGTACTTCTTCACACACGCTCTCGCCACTTACCGCCATGTACACGTCATGTATCTCGGCAACCTTCAAGCGGAAGCCTAGCGAGGGTGTCGGCCACGACCTGACTAACCACACAAGACTCTAATCCAGGTTTATCGCCTATTCGGGTTCCATCCGCAAGGAGATCCGGCCGAGGTTTCACTCACGGCCCCAAACGATGTGTGCAGGGTTCCCAAGCCCAGCTCGCCGGATGGATCTATGCTTGGTACACCGTGCCACTTGTGCCTAGTCTGTCCCAAGCCCACCTGGCCGGGTGCCACTTGGTAGACTACTAACACTACCTACAAACACCAGAAACTAGTTGCGACTCCTGGACAGAGATCAAGTTGGTTAATAAGTCGAGAGGGCTTGGAGCGCCCGGAGCCCAATGTGTGGTAGTATCGAGTCATTGGACAACATACATAGAACTCATTGCTTAAGGACGGTTCCAGTGAGACAACCCACCATGTACTCCTACATGGCCTCTCACCGCTACCTTTACCAAATCGTGTTCACACACTTAACTCTCAGCACCAGAACATATTGTAACACTCCAATTCATTCCCAATGAATCAGACCTGACACAACTCTAAGCAATAGCAGGCATAGCATGGTAGGAACACAACAATGGCTTCAATCAACTCCTACACATGCTAGTGGGTTTCAACTATTTACTGTGACAATGACAGGTCATGCAGAGGAATGGGTTCAACTACTGCAGCACAAAGTAGCAGATGAATCGTTGTTGTCCTAATGCAATAACTGAGAGCAGGAGCGAGAGAGTAGGATTTTATCGGAATGAACAAGGGGTTTTGCTTGCCTGGTAGATCAACAAGGAAGGCACTGCTTCATAGACAGGCACTCTGGAACGGACTCCGGAGCAGGACCTATCGAGAAGGAACGGTGCCAACAATCAAAACACAAGCATATGCAACACAATGATGCATGAACATGGCATGAAGATGTGATGCTGATTGTGCTAATGCAACTAGTACTCATTTGGTTTGAAGTCCATTTGAACCATAAGCTCAAATGCATCTCCAAAGTAAGCTTTTATATATGCCATATGCAGCAAGTATAAGTTGGTTTGTCATGCATGAAACTAGTACAGATGGAAAGATTGCATTTTTCTGATAATTTTTCATATATAAATTATTTTAATCTAAGCTACGGTTGAATTGATATGAATTTTTGAAGTTTAAATCAATTTCTGGAATTTTCCTGAATTAAAATAAATCCAGAAATCATATTATTGCGTCAGCATTGAGTAAGCATGACGTCAGCAGGTCAACTGCGGCTGGCTAGGGTCAAACCTGACGTGTGGGGTCCACACGTCAGTGTCAGGGGGTTAAACAGGGTTAGATTAACTTAATTAAAGGATTAGGGGGCACCAGGGCCCACATGTCAGCCTCAGGGGGTTAATTCAAGTGGTGATTAGCACTAAGCTAATCACCTGACGGGCCGGGCCCACATGGCGGGGCTCAGGCGACGGGGCTCACCGCCGGCGACCTCTGGATGCGGCGGAGTCCGCACCACAGGACACGGGGACGGCGTCTGAGAGCACCGGGATGTAGCCCGGGCTCGTCCGCATCCAGGGGGGCAGACGGGAAGCCGCGGGGACGCCGGAGCTCGCCGGAGCAAAGCTTGCGGCGGCTGCCGGAGCTCGGCTTCGATCGGGAACGGGCTGCGGGGCACGGGGAGGCCACCTGAGGGGCTCGGCGGCACCCTCGTGGCACCGGGAGCACGATGGGGTGCTTGGTTTGGGCGGAGGCGGGCCGAGACGACGACGGCGACATGGACGGCGGCGAGAAGCTTCGGCCATGGTGGGGAACGGCGCTACGGCACGGAAACGAGGGGAGAAGAGAGGGAAACGGTGGTGGAGCTCACCGCGGACCTCCAGGGCTGCTCGTTGTGGCCGGGGACGCGTTGAAGACGGCGAATCGGAGTCGGCGGTCGACGGCATCCGAGGAGGAAGACGATGGCAACGGCGGCTCCACAGGGCGTCCGGCGCCTTGTGGCTTGACGGAGAGCTTCAGGGCGAGGGGGCGGAGCTCCTGCGCGTGTCGGAGAGGCGAGGGGAGGCCGGTGGCCGCGGCAACGACGAGCGTCGGCGGTGATGGCGCTCGGTGTGCGAGGGAGAGAGCAGGGGGAGAGGAGGAGGGCGAGGGAGAGTGCGAGAGGGGTCGGGGTGGCTGCGTGGCTTCTCCGGGGCATCCAGACGAGGAGGGGAGAGGGCAGGCAGGCAGAGAGGGAGGTGGCGTGGCGCGGTGGCGCGCGCGCGCGCCGGGCACGCAGCTGCTTGGCGAGGTGGGGAAGACGACAGAGGAGGAGGCGGGCTGGGCCGCCTGCTGGCTGGGCCGGCCTGCTGCTGCTGGGCTGCACAGGGAGGAGGCCCAGGTAAGTCTCCCTCTTTTATTTTTGTTTTCTAATTTTTCTGACATTTGTTTTGATTTAATTAAGATATTAAATCATTTTATTACCTTATGCCAATTTTTGCAGGAGCTAACTATATTATTCCAGAGCTCCTTAATAAATGGCATAGTTTTTGGACCATATTATATATATATAACAATATATATCCAAGGCAAATAATTATCGGATTAATCCAAATGGCCAAAATTAAATATCCATAAGCTCCTAAAAATATTGGTTTGATTTTTATCTCTGCCCAATATTTTCAGAGAGCAACATGAGCATTTTCTTGGACCCTTTTGGAGAAATTTTTATTTGGGTCATTTTTAAAAAATGATTCTGAGGGTTCCACCAATCCTCGTTTCAAATTTAAATGGAATATAAACATGATGCACAAATGACTAGCTAGTCTAGGTCATACCAGAACTAGGGATGTGACAATTTTAAAATGCATAATTTTTTTTTGTGGAGCCTAGGAATCGAACCCAGGACCTCCTGGTGTGAGAACTGGCACCTGACCAGTCGAGCTAGTAGAGGGGACTTGATGTGGATGAGGTCAGGTGGGAGATAACCTGTTGGCTCGAGCGGAAATAAAAAAAAATACTAATGGCGCACCAGGCCGAGGTGCGCTATTAGCATGTATATACTTATGGCGCACCGAGGGGTGGTGCGCCATTAGTATTGTGCCCCCCTACTTCGTATCCATCCCCTCTCTCTCCCTCGCCTGAGCCCTCGATCCCCTCTCTCTCCCTCGCCCGAGCCCTCGCCCTCGATCCCCTTCCCCTCTCCTCTCCCGACGCCGCCGCCCCGCCGCCCCGTCGCCCCGCCGCCCTCGACGCCGGCCAGATCCGCCGCCACCTCTGCTCGAGCTGCTCCCATCGACCACGCCGCTGCTCGCGTGCTTCTTCTCTCCCGCGACCCCGCCATTGAAGGTCTCGCAAGGTCCTCTTCTCCTCCCCTTCCCCCTTTGTTCGATTCGATTGTGCCGCCGCGTGATGCTTCTAGTTCCCTGATGATGCTGGTTCCCTGATGATACCTCCCCTTCCCCCTTTCATCGTCAAGGTTAATGCTGGTTCCTCTCGCGCGCAGGCTGCACGCACCTCGGACCGCGTGTGCCTAGTTCTTCCTGGGACGCTGCCCCGACCCTACTACCCACGCCATCAGGGGAGCTCGTCAAGGTATCATCCCCCCTCTCTCTCTCTGCTCTCTCCATCTCTCATGCTCTGGCGTGTTTTTTTCCTAAGGGACGAAACTATGTTCTCTTGTTGCTATTGCTAGGTGTTTTTGTCTGCCATGTACATACATACCTAGAGTAGTTGATCCTTAGAATCAAGTTCGAATGATCGATTATGTTAAATGTATATAGAAATTTGTTATGCTCTTTGGCGGATCTGTTGATCATAGATAAATGCCACTCTACTGTTTTAGTACATTTGCTATTTCAGGAATATGTGATCATTGATAAAAGTCACAGGAATATGTGATAGGATCCTCCAAAATTCCTTTGAATCAAAGAGGCCTCAAACTTGCTGGTGCTGGTGGTGGTGATGCTGGTGCAAGCTCCTCTCTCTCTCTCTCTCTCTCTCTCTATTGCGAAGTTCCTGTGAACTTACTTGGATCAAAGAGGCCCTAAGCTTTCACACTTCTTAGGCTATGTATAATATAATGTTAATATGTGAGGCCTTCATTGGCTATGTATAATATAATGTTCTGTTGCCATGTATGTGTTGAGTGTTGGATAACAAAATGATAATGTTAAGTGAAATTCTTCAATATCAAATGAACTCTTTGTACAGATTTTTTTAGTTCTATTGGATTTCCCATAATAGTTTGCATACAGGTCTACCATTGTGTCTCTTCATGAATGCGGTACTACTAAGCAATCCTGAGAAGCCTTTGTAATAGTTTGTGTAATTGAGCAGTTTCTTTCTTTCAACTGCCATAATATGTACAATTTCATCTTGATTCTAAAGTACATGTTTCCTTTCTACTTGAAGTTAGATGTAGGTCAGTAGGCATCAGGATGATTGCATAGCCCAATATTCTCCCTTGTTACATAATTTTGCAAGCTATTGGTGACCACAAATTATTACGGGTTCTGTATGCCAAACAATGCTCTCTGTTTAATGCAAAATATATTGTTTGTAGGCACTATTTGGTTTTGCTTGACATTGATTTTGGTGGTTTGCATTTAAGTTAAAATGCAGGCAGTGGTTGTTCTTTATTGTTTGGTAATTCAATTTTTCTCTTCTGTTAGTTGTACTTGTTCTTTATTGTTTGGGATTTTGTTGCTTTCAGGAGATAGCTTCTTCTCGCTTGCTTCTTCAGACTTGTAATCCATGATCATTTTGCTGCTTTCAGTAGGTAGCATATTCTTTATTCTTTTGGGGTAATTATGTGTTGTTGCTGCCTTCTTTTTACATATAGTTTTGCATCGCTTTGCTTTGCACTCTTCCTGGCATGCTTATAACACAGACCTTTGTCCATTAGACATAGTAACTGTTCGAATTATCAAAATTCGCTGCCATTTGCTCACCACCAGAAGTTTATCTGTTCACAAAACATGGTCCAGGAAGGCATTTTTCTGCTATGTTTTTTGAAATAGAATTCTGATTTGGGGCAATGATGATTGACCATTGCTGATATAAGCATGCTCTCGAGAAATCGAGTAAGCTGTGCGTATTCAGTTTGATCCTCCCTCGTCTCGTGGAGCCATTTCAACCATGATAAGAATTATGGAACGGAGGGAGTACTAAGAGCAACTCTAGCAGATTTGCTATATTTTGTGAAATAGCAAATGTACTAAGAGTACTGTTTTGTGAAATCTCCTTTGCACTTTAACACTTCAATCTGCTGCTACCTCAAGCTTCTCGTTTACACTTGTGCCAAGTAGCATTTTTTCCTTATATAATTATATGGTGGTTGACTGAGCTGCTACTTTTTCCTTGTAGAAGATCGTAGGTCGAGTGGGAGGGATCCAGTTGCGACGACACCGAATCACTAGCAAGGCAGCTGCCTAGAATAATAGGTATTTTTGTTACGCTTTCAGTTCGTGTCAACATGGAGATATAATGTTTTACAATCTTTCTGGTTATATTGGAGTTAGGTTTTTTGAATATGAGTAGCAGTGACTTGGATATACCTTATGGAGTTGTAACAGTTCCTCTTGGTGCTTAGGTGCATTTTCTTTGTGTAACTTGGTAGTTCAAACGGAATGTATCTCATTTTGTAGACAGATTATTTTCTGGAATATCATATATTCAAATTTGTAATGAATGATGGCTTCTACCTTGGGGTGTGGTTTCATGGGCAGTCTCCTTGGCTAGCCTGAGTGGCTCTTTCTGCCCATGCTAGGCTGTCTCTTTCATAAATCAATGCCTACTGATGTTCCAATATGCAGTATTTCCTTTTGACTGTTTATTTGATAAGGGAAATAAGTACTAGCTTTTTTTCTCTGAGGAAAACAAGTAGCTTTGTGTGTCGATATTCAGCAGCTATCCACAAACACGCAAGGAACATCACACACACACAGATTACCTGCAACTAAGATTGTGGTGCTAGTAGAGGCACATTGTGGCCTTTTCATCCATATGAAAGTAGAGGCACGTTGTGGTGCTAGTTTGCTAGGTTTTGTCTCCGACCATCGTGTCGTGATGATTTTGCAGGTACCCCGAGAGGCCCTTGAGTTTGCCGGAATGTCGATTAACTTCCGTTCCGGCAAATTCGGGTACTCCCTATGTCCTATTTTCAGTAAAGGTCATGCTGAAATTTTCTGTGAATTTTAGCATGACTTTGCTAAAAATAGGACATATGGGGTACTTGTGACTAATGCATGGGCCGGGTTATCTTAGTAGTTAATTAAGTAGGATCAAGTGCCCCGGCGTACTTGTGACTAATGCATGGCTTTTAGGGTGCCTCGGTGTCGATAAAAACCGAAATGATGAAAGGTTAGGCTTTTAGGGTGCCTTGGCGTCGAAAAACCCTCAATGATAAAAGCTTAGATTTTAGGATGCCTCGGTGTCGACAAAGCCTAAATGATGAGACCATGATCTTGTTCCTTGACAATAACCAACTTTTTGACCAAACTTTGTTTCTATTTAGAGAGAAACATGGCCCACAACGATGAGGCCGGGGGTTCGGGCGACAAGGCATTCTGGGAGCTGTCCCAGGAGATGGAGGAACAACCTCACTTGTATGAGGCCGCCGCCTTCCCCACCGATCCTGAGACCACGGATGGTGCCGCCGAGGATGACCACACTGATGCCACCACTGATGGTGCCGCCGAGGATGCCACCACTGATGATGGTGGCACACGCACAGATGGCAGCCAACCGAAGAGGCAACGGAAGGACCGGCGCCTGATCGTGCTCCGCACCCTCAAGGAGGAAGTTACTGAAGTGGACTCCAACGGAATCCAACGGCGCCCGAACGAATAGTCAAGGGGTACTCGCTTCAGCTCGAGTGCATTGTCTGGAGCACCGTCTCGATCAACACCGAGAACCTGAGGCATCCTGACCGAGGGAATTTGCGCAACCTCCTCTTCACGAAGCTGCATGAACGATACAAGTTCCCCGCTGAATTTGAAAACACAAGCCTCAAAGGGAATAAAGTGAACAATGCTGCCCTCACGAAGATGAGCAAGGCCCTGTCTACTTGGAAAAGCAATGTGAAGAGAATGATCGAGAAAGGTGAGAGTTATCAGAAGATCAAGGAGAAAAATCCTTCGATCACCGAAGATGACTACAACGACTTCAAGATCAATTGCTCGAGCACCGCAAGCTCCCAATCAAGCGAGTGGGGGAAACAAATGCGGGAGCTGAACATAGGGGAACACACACTCGGTCCCGGCGGTTACAGAGTGGCGGAGCCTATATGGGACAAGGAGGACGCAGACCGTGCCAAGCAAGGCCTACCGCCCCGCTTCGAGAAATACAACGGTAACAAGCAGACTAGGAACTATGTCTGGGCCCGGTACAAGGAGGACCCGATAACAAAGGAGCTTACCACGGATCCGAAGACCAGGGCGCTTGAGCTTGTTCTGGTAAGGAATACACCCCCGCGTAATTAGCTCCATATGGTTGCATTCTAATTAATGAAGCCAAATTTCTAAATGGTTCACATTCCTTCCGCAGGCGTCTGAAAGCGGTAGCGCGGAGTCGACTAAGAGCAACCCTTGGGACACCACTCTAAATAGGGGGTTGAATGTAATGAAGAACAAGGATAAGCTCAGTAAGCCGACGTCAGCTGGTCGTGTGGCCGGCAAAGGCTTGTCGACAAAATGGGGGTCATACTATACCGCTGGTGTGCGGAAGGAGAAAAAGACCAGCTCAGAAAGCCAGGCGCGAGAGGTTCAAGAACTCAAGGCACAGGTGGCGCGGATTCCGGAGATTGTCCAAGAGCAAGTGGAACAACGACTCGGAGCGACGATCACCGCCCTTGTGCCTACCTTGATCTCGGGGTTGAGTGCGTGGATTGCGGGCGGCCAACAGGGGCCGCCCCCGATTCCTAGCTTCACGGCCAGCAACTCGCATAATGCGATGGCGGGGCCATTGGTGCCTCCGGCGGAGGCGGCATTGGTGTCTCCGACGCCGGCACGGGAGCTTAATGCACCCAGGTGTACGCCGGCCGGCACCTCTTCAGCAAGCGGCCCCTCCGTCAACTGCACGCCCGCCGTTGGCGGTGCCTCGACATTAGCCGAGCTCGACGCCATCATCACGGTAACTAATTAAGCCTCTCTTGGCCGAGGACTTCATCTCCTTGCCTTTGACTGGGCATCCCTGACGCCCTACATGTTTTCGCAGGGCGCCGCCGACGTTCCGTGCACTCTCCTCCACTTCGTGAACAACGAGTTGGTCGATGTCGCCAAGGGCAAAATCATTCAACCGGGCAACCCCTTGTTCCACGGTACCCAGATGCCACCCAACTTGTTTAGGGTTCAACTGGTTCGGGTGCTGCCAGGCTGCGACGACTTGTTACCTCCGATTCGACCCGTCAGGGCCGACGATGAAGACATGATGACCCTCAGCGCCTGCCTGAGATGGCCCTTGCTTTGGCCGAAGAGCCAGATTCGTTTGGGGGCGGGGGACACCACCCCAAAGACAACACCGCCAGTCGTGTCGGCGCCAAGTCGGCCCCATGGCAAGACCGCTGTAACGGTGCCGAACATCCCTATGCCACTGGATCCAAACATGCATATGGCACAGGATCAGAACGACGACGACGACGACGATGATACATTTGGCAATGTCGATCAGTACTTTGCCGAGCATGGGTACGATGGCGACTTCATGGGGCCTCCTTCTCAAGAACCAAACCCAACAAAAGACGTGTGCGATCTAGCTCGTACCGCGGAGAAGCCAAGTTGCAACAGGCGCCATCTGGCGTTCAGCTCTCAGGAGACGCCTCCAGCTGCCGACTTCACCGAGCCTCAGATAGGCGAGGTGCGAAATATTATCAGCCCCAACACACTCAAGAAGGGGGTCTGTGAGCAGAACTCGGTCCCATTACAGGAGAAGAAGAAGGCACGCAAAAGAAAGACTAAGAAGGGTGCGAGCCAGCCGGCACCGAGTACGATCCGTGCTTAGGACAGGCCACCTTCACCGCAGGATATCTCGAGGAGGGTGCATGTGGCGGGTAGGGCGATGCTACCGACAAATATGCTCAATGCTGCAACCGGTGCTATGCGGAGCCTGCATGACAGTGTTCTTGCTTTGGAGAAGCGGCGTCTCAGAGAGAAGGATGTGGCATACCCGGTTTTCGCGGCCAAGGTGCCAGAGGGCAAGGGCTTTGTGGATAACTCCATCGGTCGTACGATCGTCCTGCGTTTTGATGACATCCACGCTATGTTGAACCTTCATCCGCTGCACTACACCTTCGTTCGGCTATTTTCGCTGAGTATGGAGATGCGGATCATTCGCGACAAGACCCCGGACATCGTGATAGTCGACCCCTTCTACATGCGTGCCAAGATCTTGGGCAGCGCTGGGGACCGGCAAGTCGCGAGTTCTTACCTCGAAGGCGTCATTCTGGCAAACCAAGATAAGGATAACTTCCTCGTGCCTTACTTTCCCGAGTAAGTCCTCCCCTCAACCGGCCCGTAACATATGAATTCTTACATTTCGATCGTTTTTCTTTTAACATTCCGTGTTTTCTGCAGTGACACACGTTGCACGCTCATCCTCCTAAGCCCCAAATATTCTATGGCCACGTATTTCGACCCGGACCATCAGTCGAACGTAGACTACATAAATGTCAAGAAGGTTCTTGATGATGTTCTCCCCGGCTACGCCCAATCTGGAGGCACCTTCACCAGGCCTATTCGTAAGTACGGCAAGCACGTGTTCTCCCACAATACGACGTTCTGCTACGTCAAGCAGCCGCCTGGCGGTCAGAAGGGTGCCTACTACGCCATCCATCACATGCGGGCGATCGTACGGGACCATCATCAACTTCTGCTACCGAGTAAACTCAAAGATTGGGCCACGAGCATGTCGGCAATCCAGGACGCGGACCTCCGACAAGAATTCTTTCGCATCCAGTCGGAGTTTTCGGAAATCATCCATCAAGATGTCCTTCGTACCTCGGGGAAGTTCTACCTCAGAAATCAACCGTCCAACAGTGACATCGACACAATGCTACAAATGCAGGATGACAACGCACGTTCTTTCATGACTCCCGCGATAGACGGCGACTTCATCCACGCTCCGGTCCCTTGAGTCGAGTTGTCTAGTTCTGAAACATCGATTGGCTCATGTTATAATTAAACTTTAATGAACTTGTAGTATGTCTCTTTGGTTTCGAGAGTCGTTCAACTTAGATGTAATCGATGCTATTAATGTCTTGCTTTTCTCTTCCGATCGTTCTGTTGCATACTTATATATTGCTTATGTATTGTCTGTGAATTGGTACTAACGTTTCGTTTGGCTAGTGCATAGCGATGCCGACGTATGTCGTGTACAAGGGTAAGGTTCCCGGAGTCTACGATGACTGGGAGGAGTGTCGGAGACAGGTTCACCAATTCAGTGGTAACAGTTACAAAGGGTACACCACTAGGGCCGAGGCCGAATCTAGATACGCCCGCTATCTAGCGGGAGAGGGGAGGGAGCGTTGGAGGAATCGGATGAAGACGAGTTTCATCGTGATGATGCTCATCGTGATGACCGCAGCTCTCTTCTATGTGATGGTAGTTTAGATGATCGATATCGACTTGTAATGTGAAGACAGACTCGCTACTCGCGGTCTCGAGACTTGTAATATAATGTTCTATCTTTGTTCGGTCTTTTCAATTCGGAGACTAATATGATGAATTGTATTCGGAGACTAATATGATGAATTGTATTCAAAGACTAATCTTCCATTGTATTTGATGAATCTGTTGTTGATGTGTGCTGTCTATATTTTTTCAAACTATACATTTTGTAACCTGTGCAAAAAACAGAAAATAAAAAAATAAAAAAAAACCTAATATTCATACTAATGGCGCATCACATGACAGTGCGCCATTAGTATGACAGTGCATACTAATGGCGCATCACTGGGCAGTGCGCCATTAGTATGCCGCGGTTACTAATGGCGCATCCAGAGGTGGTGCGCCATTAGTATGCCAAAGCACCTGGGTATACATGGCCCCTGGGAGGCATACTAATGGCGCACCCTGGCATATACTAATGGCGCACCCGAGGTGCGCCATTAGTATACCAGGTACTAATGGCGCACCAGGAGGTGCGCCATTAGTAAAAATTACTAATGGCGTGCTATCAATGGCGCACCACAGATGCGCCATTAATAGCCATAATAGGTGCGCCATTAGTAGGGGTTTTTCTAGTAGTGATAACCGCGGGCACGGCTCTCGAAAGTTTAAACCCTGCAGGGGTGTCCCAACTTAGCCCATGACAAGCTCTCGCGATCAACGAAGGAATAGACCTTCTCCCAGGAAGACCCAATCAGTCTCGGAATCCCGGTTTACAAGACATTTCGACAATGGTAAAACAAGACCAGCAAGACCTCCCGGTGTGCCGACATCCTGATAGTAGCTGCGCGTATCTCGTCTCAGGCCACGACTGGATGAGCAATCCGTACAACTAAAACCAGACCTCAAGTTTCCCTGAGGGGGCGCTGCAAAGGGCTCTAGTTTGGACCAACACTTAGACAAGCATTGGCCCGGGGGGGGGGCTGAATAAAGATGACCCTCGAGAGAGCGACTCCCAGGGGAAAAGTAGGTGGTGGTGAGGCAAATGGTAAAACCAATGTTGGGCCTTGCAGGAGGAGTTTTATTCAAAGCGAACTGTCAGGGGGGTCCCATAAATCACCCGACCGCGTAAGGAACGCAAAATCCGGGAACATCACACCGGTATGACGGAAACTAGGGCGGCAAGAGTGGAACAAAACACCAGGCATAAGGCCGAGCCTTCCACCCTTTACCAAGTATATAGATGCATTAATAATATAAGAGATATTGTGATATCCCAACCTAACCCTGTCCACCATGGAGAAATCTTCAACTTCACCTCCAACTAGCAATGCTATAAGAGGGGCTGAGCAAAAGCGGGAACATAGCCAAACAACGGTTTGCTAGGAAGGGTGTCAAAGGTTAGAGGTTCATGGCAATATGGGATGGCTTGATAAACAGGTAATAGGTAGCAGCATAGCGATAGAACGAAGCAACTAGCATAGCAATGATAGTAGTGAGATCCAGGGTAGCGGTCATCTTGCCTGAAATCCCGCAAGGAAGAGGAACGAGTCCATGAAGAAGACGAACGGATGAAGCCGAACCAACCGTAGATGAACGAATCCTCACGATCGCAACGAAACAGGAACTAACAAGAAGAAGCACACAACATAGGTAAACACACCACACATGGACCGGGCATGATGCACAACAAACATGATGCATGACAAGGCTACATGAAGCTACTCATGGCAAGAGATGATGCAACCAAGAACAACACATCAAGGCAAGTTTAAATGAGGCCGGAAACAACATATAACAATTCCGGTAAGTCCTCATATGCAAATTTCGAAATTGGTCCAGAACTGAATAAACCTTAAGTTCAAGTTGTTAAACAGCAAGTTAAGATGCACCAAGAGAATCTACACGAAATTCTAGTCAAGTTACATATAAAGTTCATTAGATTCGGAGCTACGGCCTAGAAGATATGAGCAAAACAAGTTAAGCATGGCATTGGTGCAAAATGCATACAAACATCAAGCAAACACCTCAAAACAAGGATGCAACATGATAATATGGAACTACATGCAAAATCAAGCAAGTTTCATATAGAGCACACTCAAAACGGAGCAACGGTGCAACACATACTCTATACAAGTCATAGCAACAATCTGTCCATAACAGCAACTAGGCATCTTGCAAGCATCAAAACAATATGCTACAGCACCCCAGCATAATAAAAAAAGGCATGGGCATGAAGTATAGGTAAAGCACTACAAAACATGAACACTGAGCTATCTCCAGAAATCACTAGAACATGCTCAAAAGGACATGGTAAGATTGCAAATTATAACAGTTTGAGACTTTAGCAGAAATAACATCAGGTTGCAATGTTTAGAGCTATCAAACAACATGTTACAGGAACTTATCATGGCAAACAAAGGCATGGCATGAATCTACTAAAAGCATAGATCAAAAGTCCCTTACTGACCATAAGCCAAAAGGGCACAGAAAATATGATGGCACCCATGTAAACATGGCAAGTTATATTACAGATTCAAACATGGCAGAAACAACAATAAGTAGGCATGTTGGTGAGCTTGAACCACTCACCACAGAGCAATACATGGCATGGCAAGGCACCCAACAGTAAGAAGACATGTTTGTGAAGCTATACATGGCAAGAGCAAGGTCATAGGGTGCATGGATCACTAGCAAACAATCATGAAAACATGGAACTTAATGTTAACAGGCTGATAGCAACATTATCAAGCAACTTTGGATCAAGATATGAACAATCTACAGCAAGCTATAAATGCAACCAGGGGCATGGATGGATAGAGCATGACATGTAGATCAAAACATGTTTATAGAACATCTCCAGATTATGCATAGAATGATTACTAGAAGCATGTTAACATGGCATCACAAAATTACAGAATCTGTCTAGCAAAAAGGCAGCAACAAGTACACTACTTAACAAGCTCGATTCACTTACCACAAGTCATTGCATGACAAGATAAGCATAGCATCATCAAGAAGACATGTTTGTGTAACCAACCAAGGCAAGAACAAGTCCATAGCATGCAAGGATCAACTATAGCAAGCTTGGCCATATTGAATAACATGTAAACAATCTGCCAGGAAACATTTTGAAGCAAAAGTAGAGCACCAAAATGACATGCTAAACTACTCCATAATTGCAAACAAGGGCATGAATGGATAGACAACAACCATATGTTCAAAACACCCTTACTGAAGTATCTCAAAATATGCATGGATCTCTCTGTAGCATCAAGTTTACATGGCATCAAAATAACAGCAGAACAGGGACTAAAATCAGCAATATCACGAAGCCTAGTTTGCATGCTTGTGCTAGTCACCACATTGATCACAAAAATACATGGCATACATCCCTGGAAAGATGGCATGTCATAGATCAAAAAACATGTAGACATCAACCTCATAGGATGCACACATCAATCATGGCAAAAATGACAAATGACCAAGTTATAACAGTTTCAGCAGATTAACATCAACATGCACTCTTCCAACAGCATTTCGGGCATCAAGATGAACTCAAATGAAAATTATGCAATGAAATGAAATGAAGAACTCGATGAGACGAATAATTTGACATATTACACGCATGAAACGAAGCTATGGATGCAGAGATACAATGCGATGAACATGACATGATTATGCAAAAGTTTCGGGGACTTGGAAAAATATACCCCTCCGAAAAACAGATCTAGGGTTGCACGTCCTTCGAGGATGGCTGGGGAGCTCGCCGGAGTTGGAGCGGAGGGAGTCTCCGGCGAGGTCGGAGAAGTTCCGAGGAGGTGGCCCCGGACCGGATCCGGCCGGATCC
>NC_041393.1:442780789-442787198 GCF_002162155.2 Triticum dicoccoides | reverse complement strand
GCCGGGCAGCGGCGGGCGCGGAGCGGGCCCGCGCGGGCCCCGGATGGGCTCCGTGGGCCGCGGCGGCAGGAGGCGGCGGCTGCCACGCGGCGGCTCCCGATTCGCCGGGGGCGCGGCGGCGGACGCGTCCGGCTCCGTCAGGACGTGTCCGGCGGCACGGAGAGGAGCGGGGCTAGGGTTAGGGGTGGTTTCATCCGCGAATTTCGGAGGGAGGCACATATTTATAGGTAGAGGGAGCTAGGAGTGTCCAAATGAGGAGCGGTTTTCGGCCACGCGATCGTGATCGAACGACCGAGAGCAAGGAGGGGATTTAGGTGGGTTTTGGTCCACATTGGAAGGGGTGTTGGGCTGCAAAGAGAAGGAGGCTTTTGCAGTTACCCGGTTAACCGTTGGAATATCAAACGACCTCCAAATGACATGAAACTTGATAGGCGGTCTACCGGTGCTATACCAAGGCCGCTTGGCAAACCTCGGGCCATTCCGAGAAAGTTTAATACCCGCTCACAATGAAAGACAAAAAGGGGGACGCCGGAGGACATAGGAGCGCCGGATTGCAAAACGGACAACGGGGAAAATGCTCGGATGCATGAGACGAACATGTATGCAAAATGAAATGCACACGATGACATGATATGAAATGCATAAGATGAGATGGCAAAGTGCAACACGCAAGCAAATGACATGGCAACAACGGCGAATAACTGGCAGACACCTGGCGCAACGAATCCGGGGCGTTACATTGGGGTAGCGGCTATGTGTGCTGGGTTGGGGCTAGCGTGCCCTTTTTATAGAAAAGGGGCGAAGTCTTCCTTCGTACGTTTGCGAATGGGACAATTTAGGTGTCGATCATTGGCGCGTGATCGACAGGCTAGGCTGATAAGTTGGGCACCAACTGCCAAAAGGTGTCGGGTCACTGTGTGGCTATCTTGCATGAGAAGCTTGGCCGGGGTTCGGTTAAGGTCTGGTGGGTTGGTTTGCCTAAGTTTATTGACCTGGCATAAGATAGGGTTAGCCAATGGTCAGCCTGGCTCTGATACCAAGTTTGTCATGACCGGTTTTCCGGGTGTACATTTCCAGAAAATGGCCGTTGTGCTCACCAGCCCCAGGATTACTGTTAGCTGATGAGGCACCAACTTGATACAGAAATTCCAAGCGAAATACAAAATATGTAGTACAAGACCATTCTGGCCTGTGAGTACAACAAATGGTGTCTAGTGGTTGATGGCGGAAGCGGTTTGTGGATCATCTGTGTCTATGGGACTCCACTCCCCACAGGAACAGCTAACGAGGTTAACTCCTATCTTCGCGCGAGTGCTATCATCCTTGCATAGGTTCAGGGGCTGTCGTCGCATCTCTCCTCTCCAAGCAAGAAATCTGGCAAAGACAATAGCCAGGGACAAGCCAGTGAGTACTTTGAATGTACTCGCAAACATCCTGATCACTGGGATAATATAAACAATAATCATGCACTGAAATATTCTGTGATCACATCATCAGTCATAAATAAAAATCTTTTATGCATGCAAGCAGGTTATTTATATGCAACATGAATATGCAATAATGGAGTGGGAATAAAATGCCACAGTCGTGCGTCTGTGCGACACCACATAAAGGGCTTATAAAGTAAATAAATAACAAGCAATGCCACAGTCGGGCGTCTCAGCACCACCACATAAAGGGCTTATAAAGTAAATAAATAACAAGCAATGCCACAGTTGGGCGTCTCAGCGACACCACATACAGGGCTTATAAGGTAGATAAATAACAAGCAAGGCCACAGTCGGGCGTCTCAGCGACACCACATAAAGGGCTTATAAAGTAAATAAATAACAAGCAATGCCACTGTCGGGCGTCTCAGCGACACCACATAAAGGGCTTATAAAGTAAATAATCACAATGAATATCCAGGAGATAGAACCGTCCCAGGGATATTCAATAATTCAAATAATATAATGGATTATTCCATAATAAAAATAAACTTAATTATCACAAGTCATCAGTCATGATTCACGTTCTGGTTTAGTAGTTTCTCCTACGAAGACCGACACTAAGACCGACACTTGACCCATCCCAGACTGTAGTCCTTAACCATGGACACGGCTATTCGAATAGATTTAATCTCTGCAGAGGGTGTACTCTTTACCCACGAGTAACAGATTCCTTTAGTCCATCGGGACTAATTCCGTCTACGGTCTTTTAATTGAAAACACACCTAACTTGCACACACCAGCTTAACTTACCGGTGTC
Source organism: Triticum dicoccoides (assembly GCF_002162155.2). NCBI lineage: Eukaryota > Viridiplantae > Streptophyta > Magnoliopsida > Poales > Poaceae > Triticum > Triticum dicoccoides. The sequence continues at coordinate 442,784,951 of NC_041393.1, read as the reverse complement.
TGGAATCACCCACGACACCTGTCAAGCAAAACTCTAAGTGGGGAGGCTACAACCTCGCGTAGCATGGGATGAAATTTATATTGCACACTCTAAGGGGTGGCCTCCCCTCTCGGTCCCAACCGGAAACACCCATGCCCCCTGACCAGATGACTGGCTTTAATCCATGGCCATGGTACCCTCATCCCGGCCCCTCTGTACGGTGTGTGCTAGAAAGGGGTTGACAAATTACTGAACCGTACCCTACCTATGGCAGGGACTAGTGGTAGTACGAAACAAGTGTGGGGGTTACTGGAACAAGACTCACTCTACGGTCGAATCAGGAGGTTTATGTGTTACCTGCATGATTAGCATAACGAATGTGTTTTCAAGCAACAGACATAACCACCACTCATCATGTCTCACTGTGCCTTACCGGACACAGTCGTCTCAACGACCGGAGACAAGCTCGTGTCTACACAAGACAGAGGCTTTCCCGAGTTCCTTCTGGTATGCACGAGAGGCATGTGATGGTGACTACCATCTCAACATATCAAACTCCAACAGCATGAATCATCAATATGCACTCGAGAGTTTGACCATATCATCACAGAAAAATAACGATTTTTTTTGAGACAAGAGGTGTTGTAACCGTATCAAACAACACACGACAATATTATGCTAGGGTTCAGAATGCTTGCCTTCAAGTTGTGTAGAGGAAGGGTGCATCCTAAAACTTTTGAAAGTTTTCTTCTCTCTCCAAAAATCCTATTTAAATATTTTTGAATCAATATATAGTTTCCAAAATAGTACCAAAAGGTTGTCTGAATTTTTTTCAAATAAATCTTAAAATAAACTGGACTAAATTTGAGAGAGGTAGGAAAAAGAATCAATTCATTTGAACCTATATTTAAAAAGTTATAGCCATTCATAGTTTTGGTAAAAAATTGTTTTTCATAAAAACAGAAAAAGAAAACGTTTCAAACGGGATTACGCTTTCGGGCTGAGGAGACGTACTTGAGGTTTTAGGCCTCCACTTATCCAGCATGGACCGCGCGGGGAGTCACTGACAGTGGGTCTAGGGGGCCCACTAGTCAGGTTTGACTAGTCTCGACTCCCTCCTCTTCCTCTGCCCCGAGCGGAGGCAGGACTCCGGCGATGCTCGCCGGCGAACAGCGGCACCGTTCGGGAAACCGAGGCCATCCGCGGGCTCAGGGGGTCGAGGCGGTCCTATCGGTGGTCGACTTTCTGGCGGGGACGGAGGGAGTCGCCGGCGGCGAGCTTTGCGGCGGCCGGTGGCTTCGGTAGCAAAGTAGGTTTGGGGCTACGGTGGCTTTCCGTCGCAGCTGGGGGCCTAGGCATCTCCGCAAGATGAAGAGGAGTCGAGTGATGGTGATGGAAAGGTGGGGGAGGCCCTGGTGGCGCCGGGGTGAACCGGGACGAGGCGGCGGTCGAGCTGACCGTAGAGGGTGAAGACGGCCTTTTCCTCTTCAATTGCTGGCAACGGGGGCACTAGGAGGATGGTGTGGGGCTGCCTGATTGCTCGGAGGAGCTCGGGGGCCTCCTTTTATAGCACATCCATGTCAGTTCGCGGCGGCCGTGGATAAGCTCGTCGGCAGACCGCCCTACTGTGCTGCAGGACGATGTGGTGGTGGTTGGCTGGCTTCAGGGGCTAACGACGAACGCTCCACTGTCTAAGGAGGCGAGCTGGCGCGCTGCGGTAGTTTGGGTGGTGCCGCCCGTGGCAGGGGTGGACGCGGCCGCAGGCGTGCCGCCAAGAGGCTTGCTGTGGCGACGCTGCAGTGGCGAGGGGGCGGTCGGGGCTTCTGGCGTGATGCGGCGAGAGGGAGAGTATCTGGATGAGCTCGGGGAAACTTATCCAGGTGGCGTGCTGGCTCGGACGCGAGCACGTGCAAAACATGTGCTCTGCTCGCGCTCCGGGCATGCACGGCACTCGTTCGACGAAATGCCAGGGCGACCAAAATTGCTAGAGAGCCAATGCAAATCCACAGGCCCAGGTTAGAGACAGTTAGAAGGCTACTAGACAACTTGGTTTGGACAAGGGGAAAGATCACAACACAAAACCTTCAACCATGCCAAATCTGTCTATGCACACAGGGTGTTTGACAAAATTCCAGAGGCATCTAGGCAGTACTTGGGGTGGTCAAATCTTCCAGAGTGGGGTCTCTTTAGATGAATGAGAGGGTAGTGAGGTTAGTTTGCCAAATGTAGAAACTTGTTAGTGCAAGATTTGCAAAACTTCAATTCTAGACAGGGGGTAAATGGCATCATTACATGAACCAAATATGTCCCAATGGGTGCATGCTCCTGGACTTAGGGGTTTTGTAGGGTTGACTACAAGCAGGAGAAAGCACAAGGTCACTTGAGCAAAAATAATTAGGGTTGCAGTCAAAATCACAAGGCAGGACCAGAATGAAAAGGAGGTTGATTCACTCAATTTTTCCAAAGAACATCACTAGGTTTTTGCATAAAGTTGAATTGCATACTACCACTGACATCCCACAATTTTGGTGGAGGCTTTAAAGAAATATTTAGATAGGCTGTAGTGCGAATTGCCCACTGGACCAGATTTGAAAAATATGGTGTAGAGCTCAAAATCTCCAAGGAACAGAAGATATTTTTGCATAAAAGTGATTTAAAAACATCGCATGACATCTCCAAATTTTGGTTGGAATTTTAAATAAATTTATCAAAGGGTTGTAGTTCAAATGGTACCCTAAAACCATGGGAGACCATTTTTAAAGAAATAAAGATCAAGAAAATTATTATATAATTAATTCCTCTGATGAAAAGAAAAGTTTTTCTTGAGAGGATACACAAGTCCAACAAAACATTTGGAAAGTTTTCACTTGGGGTAAAAACTCCATAATAACCAAGAGAAGAATGGTTCTGAAATTAAAATAAATTCTAAATTAAAAGTTTAAGTTTCATGGCAAAATTTTAATTAACAAAACAAGGTTAAAAAATTTGGGGTGTCACAGCACACATCTAGAGGGATGGAGTGGAACAAATGACGAGGGTTCACTAGGTAGGCAAACAATTCCACACTCAAGAAGGTGGTGAACGGTTGTCAACATAGCGAGGAGTTGAATTGTCATGATACCATATCGAGACACCATAGAGGAGGTTACTCGTAGAATTGTTACCTTAAGTGGCAAAAGATTTACTGTTGATACATAGATCATTGAAACTCTCTATACCAGCCTGAGGTAATTTCCATATGATCGTTTGATGGAGTTCTAAGGAATGGAATACTCGGAATAGTATGGATTATGTGGATTACCTTGTTGAAGACAACACAATGGATGATTTTGCTTATCATCGAAGATGGATGGAACCCATGGTAGGACCACTTGGAAATGATCCTGATCAGTAATTACTGAGAAGGGTAGTCCATGGTAGGGTGGCACAATGGCAGTGCAAGCTGCGAACAAAATACAAATGCTGGGAATGATTCTAGTAATTGGGGAGAAACTCAGCAGTAGAGAGTGAGTCCACTGTTTGAAAAGTTATAGCATAACAGAGGGAACTGAGAGCAATCCCAGTTAGTGCTGGTGATAAAACCTAGAGCTTGTGCTTGCTTTCAAGAACTTGAGCATTTCCATATTCATCAAGGTTTTTACCAATATCCGTGACAAGGATCATGGCAACACAACATACTACCATGATGAATAATGGTGGAGGATGCAGATGCAAAGGAATATAACACCTTCTCAGATTTCACCTTAGCGAGGCCAAGGAAACAAAATCTGGATGATCGACCGAGAGACATTTAGCACTCCGCTTCTAATGTTCTCCTTGATGCACTAGCATATCCCATTCTTAGATATGGTTTCATATCTAGAACATCAAGTAAAAGGTCAGGCTTCGGAAATACAAAAATCCATAAGGAACAACTAGGGTGTAAATCCTACGAAATCCTTATGGGGAGGTGGCCAACTTCTTCAATCAAGATACTACAATCATAGGTCTTCCAGCTGAGTGTGTTGGCAATACATCCACTTTACCGGGTTACAGAGAGACCAATATTATAATTCTTGGGACACATTCCAACCATCATACCTACCTGAGATTCAGATCTGGTTGGTGTCAGGATACTCCAGACTCATTGTCGGGGAAGCTGATCCACGAACAACTATGGGGCCGGCTGACCGAGCCCCTTTCG
>NC_041393.1:442758391-442780383 GCF_002162155.2 Triticum dicoccoides | reverse complement strand
AGATCGCGCGAAGAGCAGATCGAGGCGAAGCACACGAGCGGTTTACCCAGCTTCGGAGCTCTCCGGAGAGATAATACTCCTACTGCTGCATGTCTGATTGTATTGAGTTCTTGCTCGGGAGCGCTAAGTGCTACAGTACACGCTAGCTGCTAACGAGACCGAGCGTGAGTGTTTTTTGCCTTCGAACCTCCCTCTACGTTGCGCATGGGCCTCCTTTTATATGCTCAAGGGGTCACTGACAGGTGGCAACGTAGGCAAGGGTAAAAATGGAAAAGGTGTTGCGGTTGGTACAACTACCTGTACAGTGTATCATACCTAACCCTGACGGCAGGGGACAAAGGCATTAAATGCCCATCTGCGTCGCCCAAACAGTACAAAAAGGGACCATCAGGGGCGCCACCGCTTGCCACGATGGCAATCTTGTCAGCGTCGCTTGCCACCTCGCACCGCTGGCTGCACAGCCTCTTGCCACGCGCGCCTGGAAAGGTCCCAGGGCGACACGTTGGTGGATGTGCTGGAGCGCGGGTACAGAGTGGTAGCTTGCCGCGGCAAGCGCCTTGCCGTGGTCGTTGTCTTGTCGCCTCCGGAAGCTTGTCGCTCACCGGGCCTTGCCGGGACGCGTGCGCGTCACGGCAAGTCCCTTGAGATTCCTTGGTTGGCCTTCCCGGCAAGCTCCTCTTGCCAGGGCCTTGTCTCCTTGGCTTGAACACTTTGTTCTTGAATGGCTCAAATAGGAACCACGGAGGACCTTGGCAGTCACCCGGCAAGCCTTGCCGTGGGGTGCTGCGACTGCCCGTGCACAAGTTCGGGATACTAGGGTACCCCTACTCTAGTACACCTACAGGAGTCCCCGGGCCTGGGCCAAACACGGTGCCGAGCGCTGTTGGGCCAGGCCCAAAACAGGGCACGGGCTCGCGCGGCCTAGGTTACGCCGTATCTTACTCCGTATCCACCGCGCCATCCCCGAACGGCACGCGTTGAATGCGGCGTCGTGGGAGAGATCGTGGGTGGTTTCTTTATTCGGAAAGACGGAACGTCCGCCCCCTCCCTCTTTATAAGCAGGGGAAATAGGGGCAGTTCGCCTATCTCGCCAGTTGCTATTCCAATCTCAGAAACTTCCGCCGCTCCCCCCTTCTTCCCAAAGCCGAAAGAGAGCAGTGCTTTGCCCCCCATCGCCACCAGCACCACCAACGCCGTCGATCTCCCCCACCACCTCCGCCATGGCTCCGAAAGCCGGCAAGGGGAAAGCCGCGAAGTCGACCGAGGTGCAGCGGCTCGCGGCGCTGCGAAAGGAGCGGACAACCTTCCCCCCCAAGCTCACCGCGAAGGAGCTGAGGGAGTATTACTACCTCTTCTGGTCGACGGAGACGCGAGGGCATCCGCGCACGAAGGTACTCTCCGCCGCCGCTTCGGAACGGGCTCCAAATGGATATCCCTTTTTCGCGTTGTTCTTCTACTGCGGGCTCTGCCCGCCTTTCTCTGAGTTTTTCTGCGACATTGTGAACACCTACGGGTTCCACCTCCTTGACTTCACCCCCAATGCCATTCTGACCATGGCAGTTTGCGCACATCTCTACGAAAACTTTGTCGGAGTCCATCCAAATGTAGCTCTTTTCCGCCACTTCTTTATGCCTCGAGTTGAGAGAGGAGAGCCTTTATCCAGCGGAATCGCCTGGATCTCGAGAGCCGGCAAGAAGGAAGCTTATCTGGAGGGAGAGCTCCGCGGCAAGTGGGAGGAGTGGAGAGCAGACTGGTGCTGGATTGTCGAGGAGAACCCGCAGCCATTTACCGCCCAGCGCCAAGCCCCGGTAGTGCGCGGCAACGATTGGAGAAACGTGGCCCCAGAAGACGATAGGCTGAAGATTGCTGTCACCCGGATCCTGCGCCTCAGGCTTGCCGGGCTCACTGTAGGCGCCGTTGGCGCAGATTTTCTTCGCCACCGCATCGCCCCCCTGCAGGATAGGAGGAGACCCGCCTGGGAGTTCGGGGGCCCGGCGAACATCATGAGGCTGTGCCCGGGCGTCAACTTCAACTTCACTGTCCTGGAACTGGACGCGATGCTCAAGGAACTGTTCAAACACGACCCTCAACATCCCGAATGGTTCAGGTTGCCGAAGGGTGTCGTTCCGCTGTGCAACAACTCCTCGCTCGACCACATACGTGCAATGATGCCGCTGTGCGATTCGCATGGAATCGTCCCAACTTGGCAAGAGCCTGCAGACGACGTTGTGCAGGAGTTCTTCGACGGCTTGGTAGAAGTGCTGGTCCGCTCTGACGAGCAGAAAACCATCACCCGCGACACCACCGATGCGGAGATGCAGCGCATCGCCACTAGGGCGGAAGAGGCGGCGGCAGCCGCTGCCGCGGGCGAGTTTGGATTCACCGTGGAGGAGGCAGAGGCAGCAGAGGCGGCAAGCCTTGCTGAGCGAGTGGAGTTTGCCCACGAGGGAGAGCTTGCCGAGCCTGAAGCCGAGTCGAGCGAGCCCGCCGAGGGTGCGAGCGGCTCGTTGGAGACCAGCTCCTCTTCCTCCTCGTCTTCAGACAGCCCGCTGCAAGCAGAGCCCCCAGCTCCACCAAGAAGGCGTCTCCACAAGGTCGGGAACATAGCGGGGCGGCCGACGAGTAAACAGCCGCCGCGCCGCGCGACACGCTCCACCGCGACAAGCACTGTTGCTGCGGGAGCGCCTCACGCCGCTGCGACAACTGGAGCGGGGTCCTCCCGGACCGCTGCTTCTGCTCCTGCCGCTGCCCCCGCCAAGCGGTTAAGGGAACCCACTCCTCCGCCTCGTCGCGTCGAAGGTGGGCCGGACTTCGACCTCTCCGCGCTCAGCTCCGACGAGGAAGAAGAAGAGTAAGATTCTTTGATGTACTTGTAGTTCTTCAATTCTTGCTGTTTTGTCTTGTATCTTATTTGCTTTACTCCGAACCCATTCCTTTTCAGGACTCTGTCCCAGAGAGCGGCGAAGAGAGCCAAAGTCCCGGTGATTGTCATCGAGGACGAACCCACCGCGACAACGGGGGGCGTGTCCGAGACCATCTTGCCGGACCCGGCAACTATTCCCTAGCGCAGCCCCTAGCGTAAGTGTATGGTTTACTTCCTGGTGTTAGGCGCGCATGGGTGCTCTTTCTTTGCTGATATCTGGCTATTGGTTTGTGTAGGAGCAGAGCAGCCTCGCCAGGAGGGCCCGGAAGCCGCCCCTGACATGACATCTGCTTCGACTACACCGCCAAGGGAGGATTCCCCGGGAAGGGAGCGCTCTCCGGCAAGGAAGAAATCTCCGGCAAGGGAGAGTTCTCCGGCAAGGGATTGTACCAGCGAGGTGGGGGAGCCCATGACCGTAGGTCACAGTACAGGTAATCCTCTTGCTTGAAAACTTCCCTTGGGTTCTTCTTCTTCTGATTTTCTTTTTGGATATTTGCTTGACTTTTCTCCCTCTTCCGGCCTTCAGATCCACCTGTCACGGAGCCGATGGAGACCGAGGTCACCGGCAAGGAGAACGCGCACGGCAACACCGACGACACCGCTGCCACCGAAGAAGAAGTTCGCACTGAAGATCCCGCCGGCGAGGAGGCTGCCAAAGCTGCCGCCGCAGAAGCTGGCGAGGGTTCTGGCGATCGCACTAACGGCCCCGAGGCCGCAGGAGCGCAAGGCGCTACGCCGACCGCCGATCCCTCCGCCGATGCTGCAGCGTCAGGCTTCGAAGAGCCCCAGCCCGGCGCCTATTTGAAGGCCGGCGATGGCGTCTTCATCAAGCTCCCCTGGGCGTCAAGCTCCAGGGCGCCGGTCGAAGGAGAAACTTTTGATGGAGAGGTGCTCGCCTCCGCTGGGCTGACGCTGGTTGACGCACCGAGCAGCAGCAGCGACGAGACTGAGGAGGAGCGGCTGCTGCGGAAGCTGGTGTCGCTCTACCGCGCTCGGCAGGCCAAGCTGGAGTCCCGAGAAGAGCTTGTCGCGAAGGAGGGAGTGGACATCGAGAAGCACGCAGAGGAGCTCCGGGGTCGTAACCAGGAAGCTCTCCGGTCCTTGGCAGAGGAGCGGGAGCAACTCGCCGAGGCGCGGAAAGCCTTCCTCCTCGAGAAAGCTGAAGCCGAAGAGCAACAGCGGCTTGTCGCCGAGGAGTTGTTTGCGCGGGAGGGCGAGTTGGCGCAGCGGAATGTCAATCTTGACAGCCACGAGGAGGAGCTTGCTGCGCGCGAGCAAACATTCGGCAGGGCTCTCAAGGAAGCAGAGGATGCTGCCGCAGCTGCCGAGGCCGCCAAGAAGGAGCTGGAGACGAAGGTGGCGCAGCTGGAGGCCGATCTCAAGACGAGCGGTGAAGAGCTTGCCGCGCTCAAGCGTGAGCACGAGAAGGACGCCTACACCCTTGGCGAGCTGCAGGGTAGTCTCGCCGAGAAGGGCAAGGAACTTAGCGCCGCCAAGGACTCCAACGCAGATCTTGAGTTGAAGCTGACTACTTTGACCAAGACGCTGGACGGCGCTAGGGAGCAGGAGGTGGCCTTGAAGGAGCAGATCAAAGCCGTCACCCAGAACACTTTTAGGGAGAATGTGGAGCACTGGACGGAGGGTCTCGTGGATATTGCCGCATCCATCGACTGGGAGCTGGCGCAGCTGAGGATGGAGGATCTCGGGTATTCCTCCGATGAGAACCTCCAACCCAGCGCCAAGCTCACATTGTTCTTCAAAGGCGTGGCGACGGCCCTCCAGTGACTCCGGGAGAGGATCCCAAAGTAGGTGGCCGACGAGTCACGCAGAATCTGCACGGGAGCTCTTCAAAAGGTGTTGGTGAAGGAGGCCTTCCACAACCCAAGCCTCAACCTCACCAACGTCCTCAAGACCCTGCCGCCGGAAGCTGATTTGGAAGCGCTCAAGGTCCTTGTCGCACCCATTGTGGACAAGGTGAGCGAGATCAAGAGGGTTGACGGCGATCGCGTAGATTAGGCCGCCTGTTTTCTCCTTTTCTTGTCGCTGCTAGTCATGTTATGAAAACAATCTGTTAGAGCTGCGACAAGGTATCTTGTAATATAACTCTATTTTGGGTATCGATTGCTATATTATTTCCTTTACTTGATTCCTTCCTTTGTATGTTTTTGCCCTACGCTTTTAGGGAACTTGTCGGCGCAGGCACCATAGCCGCGAGCGCTGAGTGCGGGATGTCAGCAGCCTGCTGGCGGTGCCACTACCGACAAGAAACCTTATCGCAACTAGTCGCAACTCACTTAAGTTGTTGAGCGGACTCGAAACAAAGTAAGGGCGCAACTAGCTACGAGTAGGTTCCTCCGCACACGGGTTTTCCATACAAAGCACGGTCGTTCGAGGAAGATAACTTAAAATTTTTAAAACTGATTGCTCAAACTTTGGCAACTTAGCTTTTCTGCCGTTTGCGTCCCGGTAAGGCGAAACTTTCTTGAACGACGCCTGGTCCACACCATTATCTTCTCCTTTCCCCCCGGCAAACTTGTGGGCGAGGGAACCTTCCTTTCTTTGAGAAAGAGAAAGAAGAGAAAATTAAGATATGGAGCCTTACGGCTCGTTATTGCTTACCGGGGGTAGGCGCTGCACAAAGTGTCAGATAACACATGCAAAAAATAGAAAGCATGAAATTGACAAGATGTGCGGAGCACATGAGCTTTACTTATGCACGGGGTCTGCGCCCGGCTTTGTACAAAGGATTACATGCAACAGCGGCAAGACTTGTACAAAAGGTGGTTGCCGGAACAGGTTCCGGCAACCGCGCCTTACGGGTAAAACATACGAAGATGCTCAATGTTCCAGGAGTTGCTCACCGGAATGCCATCTTCGGTCTCAAGGCGGACAGCGCCAGGCCTAGTGACTCGTTTCACCCGGTAAGGGCCTTCCCACTTCGGCGTCAACTTGTTGGAATTCTTGGCGGACTCAACGCGCCGAAGAACAAGGTCGCCTTCCTCGAGACTTCTGGCATTAACTTTGCGGCTATGGTAGCGGCGCAAAGCTTGCTGGTATCGAGCAGCTCGTACAGCGGCCTGAAGACGGTCCTCCTCAAGGAGCAGCGCGTCATCTTGTCGTAGCTGCACTTGCTCAAACTCATCATAAGCGAGCACTCGCGGTGACCCGTATACGAGTTCCGTGGGGAGAACTTCCTCTGCTCCATAGACTAGAGCAAAAGTTGTCTGGCCAGTGGCTTGATTTGGCGTCGTCCTGATCGACCAAAGAACCACCGGCAGCTCCTCAATCCAGTTCTTTCCGCACTTGCGTAGCCTGTCGAAAGTCCTGGTCTTGAGCCCGCGCAGCACTTCAGCATTTGCCCTCTCTGCTTGACCGTTGCTTCTCGGATGAGCAACAGAAGCGAAGCAGACCTTGGCGCCAAGATCTTGGACGTACTGCATGAAGGTGCGGCTTGTGAATTGCGTGCCGTTGTCGGTGATGATCCTATTAGGGATCCCGAAGCGGCAAACAATCGACCTGAAGAACTTGACTGCTGACTGTGCTGTCACCTTCCTCACTGCTTCCACTTCCGGCCACTTTGTGAACTTGTCGATTGCAAGGTACAAGTACTCAAAGCCCTCGACAGCTCGGGGAAAGGGGCCGAGGATGTCGAGCCCCCAGACCAAAAATGGCCAGGATAAAGGGATCGTCTGGAGAGCTTGAGCTGGCTGGTGTATCTTCTTGGAATGGAACTGGCACGCTTCACACTTGGTTACTTGTGCAGTTGCATCCTGGAGGGCTGTCGACCAAAAGAAACCTTGTCGGAACGCTTTGCTGGCAAGTGCTCTTGCGCCAATGTGGTGACCACATATACCTCCATGTATCTCTGCCAACAGCTCTTGTCCGTCTTCCCGGTGAATACACTTCAATTTCACACCGTTGAGTCTTCTTCTGTACAGTGTGTTGTCGACAAACTGGTACATACTTGACTGCCAGGCTACTCTTTCCGCCTCTTCTTGCTCTTCGGGAAGTTCTCCTGTCTGAAGGAAACGGACAATCTGTTGTGCCCATGCTGGAGCTTGTGGCTCGACAACAAGGACTAAAGGCACATCTGCTGCTGCAGGAACATCCTCTTCTACGGCGAGAACCTGCAGCTCAGCCGGAGCTTGATGACCCCCGGCAAGCTTGCCGGAGCAAAACTTGTCGGGAGCATCTGCTTCAACGGAACAAACCCTAGGGCTTGCCGGAGCAGACTGCTCCTCAGCACCCTTGGTGTTGATCTTGGGGACCTTCTTGGCGGCGGCTTCGAGGAGCTCTGCCGGAAAATAGTCACCAGAAATCAACTTCCTCTTCTTGCTCTGTCCAGTTGATGGCGTTACAGACGGTTGAGTAAGTTTGAGCACAAAGATCCCTGGTTCCACAGGTAACTTAAGTGCGGCGCACTTTGACAGGCCATCGGCAATGTCATTTTGAGCTCTTGGAACATGCTCCGTCTGTAGGCCGTCAAAGTGATCTTCTAACTTTCTCACTTCATCAACGTAAGCTTCCATCAATGGACTGTGATAATTCTTGTTCACTTGGCGGACGACAAGCTGTGAGTCACCCCTGACAATGAGCTTCTTGATCCCAAGGTCTGCTGCGATCCTGAGACCGGCAAGCAAACCTTCATACTCTGCGGTATTGTTTGTTGCTTGCTCCTTGGGAAAGTGCATCTGGACTACGTACTTGAGGTGCTCTCCGGTGGGCGCAACAAGTAGCACGCCCGCACCGGCGCCTTGCAGCGAGAAGGCACCATCAAAGTACATCAGCCACTCCTTGCTTGCTTCCTTGACGGGGATGCTCATTTCTGGAATTTCTTCATCCGGTGTTGGCGTCCATTCTGCTATGAATTCTGCCAATGCTCTGCTTTGGATAGTTGAAGTGCTCTCAAACTTGAGGCCAAAGCTTGACAGTTCCAGTGCCCACTCGACAATCCTGCCTGTTGCTTCTGGATTCTGCAGTATCCTCTTCAGTGGAAAATGAGTGACAACTGTGATCTCATGTGCTTGGAAGTAATGGCACAGCTTTCTCGAGGCCATGAGAAGGCCGAAAAGCAATTTCTGCACACCAGAGTACCTTGACCTAGCCCCCTGCAGAAGGGAACTAACAAAGTAAACTGGGCGCCGCACCATTCTCTTCTGTATCTCCTCACGCGCCTGCGCAGATCCATCTTTGTCGGGACCAGAGCTTGTCGGTGAAGTCCCCTGCTTGTCGCTGGATGCATCTGCCGTGGTTGCTGGCTCATCGTCCGCCTCCCTCTCCGCTACTAACGCAGCACTAACCACTTGATTGGTTGCCGCTATATACAGCAGCAACTTCTCTTGTGGCTTAGGTGCGACAAGTGTTGGAGTGGAGGACAGGTATCTCTTTAAGTCCTGCAGCGCAGCCTCCGCTTCCGGAGTCCATTTCATTGGACCTGCCTTTTTCAATATTTTGAAAAACGGCAGGGCGCGCTCAATCTGCTCAATGGCTTTGATCTTGTCGGGATTGGCTTCAATTCCCCGCTGAGACACAAAGAACCCGAGAAGCTTGCCGGAGGGGACTCCAAACACACACTTCTCGGGGTTAAGCTTGAGGTTGATCTTGCGCAGATTTGTAAAGGTTTCGTCTAAATCCTGAATCAGAGTTGCCTTGTCCTTGCTCTTGACCACTATGTCATCCATGTAGGCTTCCACATTTCTGTGCATTTGTGGCTCAAAAGCGTCATGGACTACTCTTGCAAATGTTGAACCAGCATTCTTTAAACCGAAAGGCATCCGTATGAAACAGTATGTGCCACATGGAGTGATGAATGCGGTCTTCTCCTCATCCTCTTCTACCATGAAGATCTGATGATATCCTGAGTATGCGTCAAGAAATGAAAGCAAGTCACATCTGGCTGTGGAGTCAACAATCTGGTCAATGCGCGGTAAGGGAAATGGGTCTTTGGGACAAGCTTTATTGACATCGGTGAAGTCGATACAAAGCCTCCATTTCCCGTTTGCCTTGCGCACGACTACAGGATTGGCCAACCACGTAGGATGGAGCACTCCTCTGACAAGGCCTGCTGCTTCCAACTTCTTTATTTCTTCTGCGATGAAATCTTGGCGCTCCACTGCTTGTTTCCTGACCTTCTGCTTGATGGGCCGCGCATGAGGACAGACGGCAAGATGGTGCTCGATTAGTTTCCTGGGAACACCGGGGATGTCAGACGGTTGCCATGCAAACACGTCGACATTCGCCCGCAGGAAAGCAATGAGCGCGCTTTCCTATTTAGGGTCGAGGGTGGCACTGATGGTGAAGGTACCACCAGTGCCGTCCTCCTTGGTGGACACCTTCTTGGTCTCTGGAGGAGCTTCCATTGCCTTCTTATGCTTGCCGGTGGAGCTCGATGGTGCGTCCTCGACGGTAGCGCAGCACTCCGAAGAGGTGCGCTTGCCGGAGTGGGGATCAGAACTCTTGCCGGACTTGGTCTTCTTCTTCCCCGGGGGAGCTTCAACGGCAAGTGACTTGCGATATGTTGCGGCTGTTGCTTCCCGGTAGATCTTGTCGGCGCAAATAAGAGCATCCTTCTTGTCGCCAGGGACAGAGATGACACTTATCGGGCCTGGCATCTTCAGCATGTTGTATGCGTAGTGAGAGGCTGCCATGAATTTGGCGAGCGCTGGACGGCCAAGTATCCCATTGTAAGGCAATGGAAAGTCAGCAACGTCAAAAGTGACCCTCTCAGTCCTGAAGTTCAACTCGCTGCCAAATGTCACCGGCAACGTGATCTTTCCCTTCGGCTTGCTCCTTCCTGGATTGATTCCTTGGAATGTGCCGGTCTCTTCGAGCTCGCTGTTAGGGATCTGGAGTTTCTGGAGTACCACGGAGGAGATCAGGTTCAAGCCGGCCCCGCCGTCAACTAGCATCTTAGTGACCTTGAGGTTGCAGATAGCTAGCGAAACCAACATCGGCAAGCACCCGACCGCAGTTATGCGATCAGGGTGGTCCTCAATATCAAAGATGATAGGCGTGCTGGACCATTTCAAAGGCTTGCGTGACCCGACGGGTGGTTCTGCCGCATTGACTTCCCGCACCCACTGCTTGAGCTGGCTGTGTGAAGTATGCAGAGAAGCACCACCGTCAACGCACATGACCTCTGTGGCTTTCTGGAACTCCTGCTCACCGGTCTCGTCATCATCCATATCTTCATCGTCGTCTTCATCTTCATCCTTGTCGCGGCCGCGGGGAGGTCTGTCTCCTTGCCACTGCTTGGCCTTGCCGTGGCGTCCTCCCCAGCCGGGGCGCTTCTTGCCGGATCCTCCAGTACCTTCCTGGGCCTTCTCCTTGTCGCGTCGCTCGTACTCGGCCTTTTGCTGCTCGACAAGCTGCTCGACATTCTTGTAGCTCTGGAGGTCATGGCCCTTGGTGCGGTGGATCTTGCAGTACTACTTGTCGGTGCTGTCCTGCTTGTTGGCGACCGCCACAGCTTTGGCTTTCTTGGCGCCACCTTCATTGCCGAACTGCTCAATGACTAGCACATCTTTGCCTTTCTTCTTCCTGTTGTTCCGCCGCCGGTTTTTCTTTGCCAGGGCAGCATCCTCGCTATCAGATCCTCCTGCTCCAGTATTCTCTCCGGGAAGTTTCCTCCCTTCCTCAGCACGTGCACACTTGTCAGCCAGGGCATATAGCTCACTGACATCTCTGATCTTGCACATTGCCATCTCCTCCCGCTTCCTGCGGTTACGCACGTTCTGATGGAACGCACTGATGACCGCGGCAGGGTGGACGTCTGGGATGTTGTGCTGTACACGGCTGAATCTCTGAATGTACTTGCGCAGGGGCTCTCCTTCTTTCTGGGCGAGCAGATGAAGGTCGCTCTCTTGGCCATGAGGTTTGTGGCCGCCTGTAAAGGTGCCAACAAACTGATGGCATAGATCTGCGTAGGAGGATATGGAGTTGTCCGGCAAGTGCATGAGCCAGGACCTGACATTGGGCTTGAGCAACAGCGGGAAGTAGTTGGCAAGGATCTTGTCGTCTCACCCCCCGGCAGCTTGCACCGCGATGGTGTAGATGCTGAGGAACTCCGACGGATGCGACTTGCCGTCGTACTTCTCTGGTACGTCTGGCTTGAAATTCTTCATGCTGGGCCACTGGACTTGCCGCAGCTCACAAGTGAACGCAGGGCAACCTACCACGTACGGCAAGTCGCCTGGTTCCCCTGGCGCATGCATGTCGACAGAGGGCCCAGCGCGCTGGTCCGATTGATGCCGCGCTTCTCTTCGGCGCTCGATGCGAATACGAGCGTCTTCTTGCTGTCGTTCGTGAAGAACTTGGCGCGGATCGCGACGAGCTCGCGGATCTGATGATGCGGTGGAGTCGCTGTCGAGGTGGATCCGGCGAGTCGGCGATCTTGGCCTTCGGGGCGGAGAGTGCACAATGGTTGCACCCCCACCGGTTTTGTCGCCATCAGTTCATGCCTGGCAATCTTGCCGCGGTGCGATGTATTCGGCTGCCGTGGAGTGTCGCCGTTGGCGAAGCCGATGAAACTCTGAATGGTAGCCCTCCATTCGTCGATCTTGTCCGCCAATGGAGGGTAATCCAGGAGCAGTTGAGCTCGCGCTAAATCTTCTGCTGGAGTGGTGGGTGGTAGTGGCGAACGGTGCGAGGAGCGGGATATGCTCGGACTTCTAACTATGTTAGAAGGAGCAGTATCCCGTCCAGGCGACCGTGTCTTGCTCGTGCCAGCATGTTGGCGTGCATGCTGGTCTTGAGCATCCCGAGATCCACCAGCTCGATCTCGGTCCAACGAACGTATGGTACCGCGAGTACCATGACGTTGTCGGTCCCGCGCCTCCTGAGATGGGCGCGGTGCTTGTACGGACGTCAAGGTCTGTGCAGCCTTGTCCTTGTACTTGGCAGCACCGTGAGCTCCCTTGTCGATGCCCGTTCTTCCGCCAGCGTCTACCCCACCACTCGTTTGCTCCGGTGGTGGTGGGATCGATGCGGACGGAGCAGCCACCTCCGAAGCCTTCTTCTTCGGTGGCACGTCGATGAAGAAGATGAAGATCTAGCCCGTGTGAACGCCGGATCAGGTTCACACAGCCTCGACGCCCCCTACCTGGCGCGCCAAAGATGTCGGGGAAGCTGATCCACGAACACCTATGGGGCCGGCGGACCGAGCCCCTTTCGGTTCGGCGGGGGAGGGGGGGGGGCGGAGATCGCGCGAACAGCAGATCGAGGCGAAGCACACGAGCGGTTTACCCAGCTTCGGAGCTCTCCGGAGAGATAATACTCCTACTGCTGCATGTCTGATTACATTGAGTTCTTGCTCGGGAGCGCTAAGTGCTACAGTACACGCTAGCTGCTAACGAGACCGAGCGTGAGTGTTTTCTGCCTTCGAACCTCCCTCTACGTTGCGCATGGGCCTCCTTTTATATGCTTAAGGGGTCATCGACAGGTGGCACCGTAGGCAAGGGTAAAAATGGAAAAGGTGTTGTGGTTGGTACAACTACCTGTACAGTGTATCATACCTAACCCTGACGGCAGGGGACAAAGGCATTAAATGTCCATCTGCGTCGCTCAAACAGTACAAAAAGGGACCATCAGGGGCGCCACCGCTTGCCACGATGGAAATCTTGTCAGCGTCGCTTGCCACCTCGCACCGCTGGCTGCACAGCCTCTTGCCATGCGCGCCTGGAAAGGTCCCAGGGCGACACGTTGGTGGATGTGCTGGAGCGCGGGTACAGAGTGGTAGCTTGCCGCGGCAAGCGCCTTGCCGCGGTCGTTGTCTTGTCGCGTCCGGAAGCTTGTCGCTCACCGGGCCTTGCCGGGACCTTGTCTCCTTGGCTTGAACACTTTGTTCTTGAATGGCTCAAATAGGAACCACGGAGGACCTTGGCGGTCACCCGGCAAGCCTTGCCGCGGGGTGCTGCGACTGCCCGTGCACAAGTTCGGGATACTAGGGTACCCCTACTCTAGTACACCGACACTCATCAAGTCTAGAAAGAAAAATGAAAGTTTGCAACACAAATCGACGAGATGGCGTTGCGAGATTCTCGGGAAATGGACTACGGTAGTAAGCTCCAAAACATGAGCTGGTTCTGCTACAACATGTGAACACGTTGTCCGAGACATGCATGATCACATAGTAGTCTTATAATAAAACACTACCGTGTCCTGATTGGAAACCATCATTAGAATAACAAAGTCTTGTGCATGTCCGTCTGGGCCCTTCAGGATTAGCGCATGAACCTCTTTTCTTTGAACAAATCAATCAGTGGCTTGGTGTGCTAAGAAATACCGATGGGATGGAGGTAGCTAACCACTGGAGCCATGGTATACTTCGCACGTGCATGACTAACTTGGGATGATTCCAGAGGAAGCAACATTGACTTTGTCGAATTCACGGTGGCAACTTGCATCAACTGCACATGAACTGGAGGAACTCACTTCTTATATACGAACATATGCTTCATGAGCGGGTCATGAAGATAATGCTTATAAGAGTTTCCAATACTAGCTGGATGTTCAACACGAATCATGGGGAAGGTAAAAATGTTGTCGATGGTCTCAACAACAATTCATCTAGGTTTCCATATAAGTGGAATTCGTCAATTATGTGAACAAGGTGATAGCATTGGTCAGACCCGAAAGATATAATGGTGTATGCTCGAGGAAACAACCACGAGTAAGACAACATTACGAATATCGTTGGTTCTGATTTGATTTGATGGTAGCCCATACTAAAATCAAAGATTGGATAAGATAATAGATCCAACAATTAACCACGAGGATCAATCAATGAAGATATCATCTTTCTTCAACACACACACACACACACACACACACACACACACACACACACAAAGATATCCCTTTGGTGTGAACTAGGTCAGACAAGCATTTATCTTCTAACTCTCCAAGTTGTTGTTTAGCTTAACCAACTAGCTCAGGGTATCCAACACAGATTCTTGGAGGAAGGGTGCTTCATACAGATAAACCAACTTGATCATGAAATCAACATAGCGGTTAGGTGACAACCTCGTGATACTTCCGAGAAGATATTCGAAATATCTTGAACCACCGATATGTTACTAAGCTCGAG
Source organism: Triticum dicoccoides (assembly GCF_002162155.2). Taxonomy (NCBI): domain Eukaryota; kingdom Viridiplantae; phylum Streptophyta; class Magnoliopsida; order Poales; family Poaceae; genus Triticum; species Triticum dicoccoides. The sequence continues at coordinate 442,766,374 of NC_041393.1, read as the reverse complement.
AACAATCTTGCTTTTCTTGGCAAGACGATATGATCAATAGAGCGAGGGATTGCCACAATCCTAGTTCATTGATCGGAGAGGGCACCGAAAATAAGGACTAGGTAGCACAATCAACCTTAGGGTGATGATTCAATAATCAGCACGCTAAGAATGAGGTTATTATCCATTTAACTACCAAGCAACAGAGTTGCTAGGAGTATAGATTTCGCATACCATGATTCACTTGTCGGCATTCCAGTTGCAACAACACGAGAACCGAGAAATGAATAATAATGGCGAGAAGTATCGTTGTATCAAAAGTTCATTGGATGGTGTGCAATTCATATGATATTCTTGACATAAAAGATGGTAATACTCCAAGGTAGAACAAAACAAAAGCTGGATTGGCATTTTGATCCACGAGATACAACTACTTTGACCCAATCCTGGATATGATGAGGTACTGGAGTTTTTTTCTAGTCATTCCAGGATAGAATGGCTTGACAGGCCACAAGAATAATAGGCATCGATGAACACGAGTGCACGACTACTCTTGACTATCAGTTGATAGATGAGGGCCAGGAAACAACTAAAGAGGGACAACTCAAAAGAACACATGATTTTCTGAGTTGTGAATGCATAGATTAGCATGTCAAACGAGTTCAACACATTTCTTCCAGATAACCCATGCAGTTAGGTAGATTTGGCAGAGTAACATCATAGAATTGAGAACTTGTCAAGAGCACTCTCGTTGTGATCTCTCAGTTCAACGAGGAACTTCTGCCATAAGCAGTTCATGGTACTTGAAAGAAGAATATACCATGAACCTCGAGGGCTATCACAAGGTTACTAATAACCTAAAGGAACGAGCAAACACTAACAACATAAAGTAGGTAGAGTGAGTCTCGGGTTCAAAACCCAGGAATAGTATGCCTACTAACTAAATGGCATCACGGGATACTTTCGAGAATGACAGCCAGAATCGTCACACTGGGAACACAAAACATAGCTAGATTGCTAGGTGATTAGCTAAGACACCTAGTGTCATAATAATAACTCCATCATATGCACCGAGGAAATGAAGTACCTCAACACACAGGTTAGTGTGGTTGACCTGGCACAAACGAACTTCGGAACTATAGGAAGGGATTTGCAAATGCATCAGATTGTTTAGAAACCTGGGATGACTCCGACAACATAACAACTATAAATGCTCAAAAGGATTTAAGACATCCTGCAAAATAGTGGCATAGCCACTCAACTTCACAATATCAAGGTTCCGAGACCAACTATGGACACACAGAAGTAGTAGGAACTGAACTTAGGCTTAAATCCATCAATCCTACAAGTCTATAGATTAGTAACACGTGATCCTGATAGAAAGAAGCTCTACAAAAAATACGCTTCCGTGATGATACGTGTTTGTCACAGTAGGTCGCGTTTTTTGTCATGCATGTACATCCATGACAAATTTATGACAGAATCAAGATAGTCATACCTGTGCTGTCGTACAAGTGTTCCATGACATTACCAAAATTATCATCACGGAAGTGTCCACTTCGATGACGATAAATCGCGCGTCATAGAAGTGCTTTCATCAAGGGTGACCGACACGTGGCATCCACCATAACGGAACGCCGTTAAGCTATCGGGTCGGGTTTTGGATCCGATAACCCGTTAACAGCCCCGACCAAGGGGGATTTTCCACGTGTAAAATCATCATTGGCTGGAGGAAACACGTGTCAGCTCATCGCTGGGACAGATGTCATCCACTCATTGGATAGAAGGTGCCTATGATACGTCGACACGTGGCCTGGCCCAACAGAGGCTCATTGCTGTGAAAAGGCCGGCCCGTTTGACTTGGTCAAAAGGTGGCGGGCCGGCCCATGGAAAGCCTGTTAACGGCCTGTTCGCATATAGCCCATTTACAGCCCGCTAACCCAAGGCCCGTTACGCCCTATTCGAATTAGGCCCAGTAGCATCATCTGGGCCATCCAATATGATTCCAGCCCGTTTTCACTTCTGGCCCATGTATGGCCCATGACGTCTTTTGGCCCATATGAGGGCCTATGTAACTCTTGGCCTATTAACGGCCCGTGGTGAAACTGGCCCGTAATGAATAGTGTATCACTTTACACCCATTAACGGCCCATGGTGAAACTGACCCGTATAGAATAGTGTATCACTTTATACCCATTAACGTCGCGTTATTCTGTTGGGTCGTTTCCAGCCCATGTTATCTTTCGGCCTTCTCAGAGCCCATTTATCCATGGGCTCATTTCCAGCATTCGTTTACTTACGGCCCGTTACTGTCATTTTCTGCTTGTGGGCCAAACTCAACATGTGGTTACAGTCGCCCGTTTTTGGTCCGTTAAACGTTGGGCCATTTTCATAGCATCATCAAATACGGCCTATTAACGTTGGCCCATTATGGTCGGCCCACGAACGGACGATTCCAACTCTAGCCCGTTTACGGCCAGAATGCGGTCTATTTGGCCCATGTTTGGCTAATCGATCATACGACCCGTATAAGGCCCATTGATGATACGGCCCGTAGAAGGCCCATTGTTTCTACGGCCTGTAGAAGGCGCACTGTTTATACGGCCCATAGAAGGCCCACTATTTCTATGGCCCGTAGGTCCAGTGCCACTACAGTAAATATTAGCCCATGGTTATTGTGGCCTAGTTTTGAAAAATAGGTTATTGTAGCCACTAGCAAATAGCAGAAAAAGAACTGCACTGACTACAAGCAAACAAATAAACAAGACAACAAGGAAATATATAAGCAAGCAACTTACACTAGGCTATCACGGCTATTACACATATTACATCCACTGGGCATCAAAGTTCTACACCAGTGCAAATATAGGGAACACAGCAGCATATAAACGCCGCAGCAAAACAAGTCCAGAACTGAAACCACTTCAGAAGAGCTCAAGAAACAATATCCTGGGTACCCATAATGCTGGCAAGATGCTTAGCAAGATTATTAACTTTCTCTTGTTTGGCGCTTAAGTCCTCCAGCGCTTCCTGTTGCACCAGAAAATATGCATCTGAATTCTGCAAGGACTTCCTCAGTCCTTCGGCTTCCTGTCGCATAACATCTGATCGATGTCTTTCAACTTGAAGTTGAGACTCAAGAAGCCGAACTGATTCAGGCAACGAGTTCGAAGAGCTGGTGCCAGCAGTGGTAGCCAGTAACTCGAACACTACATCAAGACAGGACTTTGGGGTTGTCTCAGTGTCCTCAGTATAGTTTTTATCAGCTTTCTTGGAGACCAACAGGGATGTCTCACTATCTTGAACCTTATCTGCATTACTACCTTTACCATTGCATAACAGGGTACTCTTCTCCAATATTTTATCCGCGTTCTAAAAGAGAAACAAACAAACACATCTCAGGTTTACAATGTAGTATATGAAACTCATTTTGGTAAACCAGTTAATTAGTAAGGTGGACAAGATAACAACATGAAACAAACATATATCTATGTAGTATGGTCACTGTATGGTCTATATCATTCTAGTTTATGTTGCCAAATCAAGATAGATACAGTTCGAATCATATCTATTTAAGATAAAGCAGCATAGACAGAATATAAGTGTGGGAAACTGCACAGCAATAACAACACTTGTAATGTGCATGGCATGAGAACATAACTAATTATTCAATTGAAACTGAAATCAACATAGAGCAAGTTACAATAGCAAACTACCAAACACGTTGAAGAAACAGGTTTAAAACATACCTGTTGCACCATTGGAGTTTCAATTGCATCCTTCAAATTTGAAATTGGTTGGTATTAGTAAATACAGTGATGCAAGAGCAAAGTAGTATGAACCATAGCTACGGAACCTGGCCTGAGAACAATTCTTCTTCTGCTTTAAGCGTTGACTTCAGGTTCGGAGTGGTGGTCCTCGTGATTTGTGCACTGCAGTTGCCTTACTAACTGCTCGTGTTTGGGTGCTCTGTGGTGGAGACGGTGCTGTGTCAACGGGAACTAGGTGTCTATCTGCTGGGGCTGCATGAGTGTGGGTTATGTGTGGTGGGGCTGGTTCTTGGGCAAGTACAACCGTGGTTCTATATGCATCGACAGGTAGCATAATCTTTTCTGAAGACCGTGTTTTTACTCCCACTGATACTGCCATCACTCCCTCCAATTGAAATGGCTGATAAACAAGAAAAGTAATTGAATGTACAGACATTGTAAGATAGACATGTGCAATGGATAGTAGGGAAGAAAACATGGCATGAAATAATTCACATTTAAGTTGTCTAAGCAAACAGAATAGCAGGACATAATTTCACATATATGATGGCTAATTAAACAGGATAGCATGACACAATTTCACATGCATGATGGCTAACTAAACAGGATAGAATGACATACTTCAAAATATGATGACTATGTAAACAGGATGACATGATATAACTATACGATGTGTCTATTAAAGTGGTTGGCATGCCATAAATCACAAACATGCCGTCGATGGAAACATGATGGCATGATATAATTCATGGATAGAATGACATAATTTAAAATATGATGACTATGTAAACAGGAAAAGATGATATAACTATATTATGTCTTTAGAAAATGGGTTGGCATGCCGTAATTCAGATACATGCTGTCATGTAAACATCATGGCATGACTTAATTCAAATATATGATTTATATACTAAGGAAGTGAGCAGAGGGCAATCGCATATATGATGTGTCAACTAAGGAGACGGCATTCAATATTGTGTATATGATGTAAAAACTAAGCATTGCAATACAACATATGCATTATATGAGTAATATAACCCTGCCAAGTTTGAGCATACACCTCATGGGGATAATATGACTGGTCATCTCCCTTTGAATCCTCCTCTGAAGATCTATCTGTAACCAGCAAGATATCTGCTTCAGCAGGTAGCATTGTCTGCTCTGAAGACCTTGTTTTCACTCCAGATTTCTCCATCACCAATTCAAATGGCTGATGCATAGGAAGAGCAGTTGAATATACAAACATTGTCAACAAAAGCAATGAGAAATACAAAAAAAGGACGACATGATATAATTCACATATTGTGACGCTTGCCTAAACAGCATGGCATTGCATAATTCACATACATAATGCCTTGCAACAAGATAACATTGCATAATTCACATATATAATGTCTTGCAACAAGATGGCATTTCATAATTCACATATATGGTAATTAGACACTAAACAGGTGGCATTCACACAAAGCATGTCTAAACTAAGCAAATGACAGAGCAATGCAAGATACCATACGCACGATATGAGTAACATAGTTAGGGCATGCACCTCAGGGGGGGGATATGACTGGTCATCTGTCTCTGAATCATCCTCTGAGGAGCTATCGGTAACCAGCAAGACATGCGCTTCGTCAGATAGCATTGTATGCTCTGAAGACCTTGTTTCCACTCCAGATTTTTCCATGACCATGCTGAATGGCTGATGCACAGGAAGAGTAATTGAATGTACTAAAATTGTTGACAAATTTAACACATAATAAAAAAATGATGGCATGATATAATTCACATATAAGATGACTGGCTAACCAGGGTGGCATTGCAAAATTCACATATATGATGCCTGGCTAGACAAGATGGCATTGCATGATTCACATATACGATAAAGAAACTAAACAGATGGCATTGACATAAAGCATGTCTTAACTAAGCAGATGACATCTTTAATGTATACAGTAAGCAATGCAAGGCACCATATGCATGATATTATCAACATCAGCATGCCAAGTTAGAGCGAAGACCTCATGAGGTAAATAGGAGTGGTCTTCTCCTTCTGAATCCCCCTCAGAACAGTTATCTTCCACTTGATTACGATCCGAAATGGGTGGGGGGGTGCCTTTGCGCCCACCATGGAACGACGTCTGCATGAAATTTTATTGCCACGCAAGGCTCATCTCTTTTGCTCTACATGATCAGTTCCATTGTGTACAATAACTGGCATGCATAGGAATAAAACATAGTGAGATTATGTAAGGAGTGCATGCACAAATCCATAGTGATGGTAGCAAACTGTGGATAGACCCAAAACCAATGATAGCAGGCAGATAATAGCTTTAGTTAAAAAATACAGATAATGGCTCCTTTAATGTTTGTTTGCAACCAACATTAAACTCATAGTAGACACCAGAGATTAACCAGATAGTAGACAGATAGTACTGATTGCTGCCCCAATATGTACCTCACAACCATTTAAAACTCAAGTTTCAGCATTAGTTTGGACCTGACTCGGAGTCTAATAGGTGAACACGACGATAATGTAGCATGTCATCATATTAAGCGACGCATAACGTAAGCAGACACGGAAGAGTGCGGCCTCTCTTGCGGACCAGTGTAGTCCTCATGGTCATCTGCTCAGTTGATGATGGTAATGCAGTTGTCGTGGCTGCCGGCGGCGGGGAAGAAGATCTGAGGTGGCGAAAGACATTCTGGAGAGTGGATCCCAGCTGTGGTGAACCCTTCCATCATTGGAGCAGCTGAGCTGGGGTGGAACACAGTGCCGCAGGAGCAGGACAAACCACACAAGGTTTTCTTTGACACATATCTGTAACAGAAGTAATTGAGTAAGGGCTTGTTTGAATTTGAGGATTCTAACAATGCAGGGATAGGAAATAGACAGGAATAGGATAGAAATGCACGTGCAAAACAGAGAATTTAAAAACACAGGATTTCTGCCAATCTGGGTGTTTGATTCACAACAATTGGAAGATCACAGGATGCAAAAAAGCATGGTGAGATTAAGTCAAACCACAAGAAAATGTACGGTTATAATGCTATCATGCTACTATCTCTTAGTCTTGTGTTTGATGAATAGGAATATGAAAAGGAGGAGAAGTGGAAATTAGAATTCCTACGGTTTTTCTTTCAAGGAGACACTAAAGGAACAAATCCTACAGTTTTCCTTTGCTCCATTCCTTTGCACCAAATTCATGAAAAGTAGTACCATAGGAAACTTTCCAATTCCTATGTTTTTCATTCACTTTTCCTTTCAAGCACTAGCGATTCTAGTAGGAAGGCTTGAGCAAGGAAAATCCTACACTAAAAAAATGTTTTTGTGCTACTTCTATGACTTTGGACCAAGGCCACTGCCATACTAGCTCAACTCCCAGGCCCATCGACAAATGCACAGCTCAAACGCGCAGAGATAAATAATGATGGCGTTCAAGAGAGTCCATCACGGATAGCTAAGTTTCCTGGTACCTCACTGCTTGTCATATAGTAGGATAAAATAATCGTATTTCCCGTTACCACGAGTGCTCAGTGGACAATATATATACCACGTAGAGTAAAAAAGAGATGCAACAAGTGTACAACCTCTTTGGTGAAGCCATGTCGATCTCAGCATGATTGGATTGGCCGGTGAGGATGCTCCGGCTGACTTTGCTGCCGGAGGAGGGGAAGAAGATCTTAGGCGTCTGGAGATGGAGCCCGAGGTACTGCTCCACTGTGATGGAGGGTTTCGTTGTTGGAGCAGCTCCGATGAGTTGTACAATGCCGAGGCTGAAGCAGGACAAGAGAGACAACGAACAATGTTAACCTGAGTGGAATTCTAATAGCATCTCCAATACATGACGTAAAATACATAACCACAAAGTGGTAGATGTAAAATACATAAGCCGCTCATCTCTGAACTTAACTGTCGAAACTGAACTTAACTGTCAAAACTGAACCTAACTCCCGAAACTGAATTTTGCTGTCGAAACTGAATTTTGCTGTCGAAACTGAACGCACTAGCAAGGTGAGGCTACACATCGGTCGACTGACTTTTTCATCTCTGGTCAGTCGATTTTGCAGCCGTTGGATATGAAATCAAGGGCCTGCGGTTCATCTTCAACCTCCACCCCCCTGAGCCGCCAGCCACCACCGGCCAAACAGCAGCCCCCCATCACCCGCAGCCGGCGGTGCGCCGCCCCGCCTGCCCCAAAAACACTCCCCACCGCCGGTCTGCCGCCGCCCCGGCCAT
>NC_041393.1:442724132-442758105 GCF_002162155.2 Triticum dicoccoides | reverse complement strand
GTGATCCCCACGCCACCGTCCCTCCAATGCCCCGCCACCGCCGGTGACCACTGCCCCCATCCTGAACCCTAAGATAATAGTGGGGTACCTCTTCGGCGAGCCCCCCTCCCCGCTGCGGCTGGTTCTTCCTTCACCCCGGCGAGCCCACCCTTTGAAAATCGACTGACCCAAAAGTCCATTCAGTCGACTGAAGTGTAGCCAAATCGGAGCAGCATCGCAAGCAAGAGCAAGAGCGAGAGCAGCAGCGCGAGCAAGAGCAATAGCAAGAGCAGACCAGGCAGGGGACCGAGAGCAAGAGCAGAGCAGCAGCGCGAGCGAGAGCTAAAGCAGCAGCAACTCCTACTGATGTGGACGTCGCCGCCGAGGGAGCGACACCGTGGAGGAAGTGGCCGGCGACGCCGCCGTGGATGGAGCCGCGCTGTTCGGCTCGGGACCGAGCGCCGACAACACCGTGAGATCGACTCAAGAAGAAAATGCGGTGATTAGTGTACAACCTCTTTGGTGGCACCGATTAGGCCGCAGCTTCATCCGAGGAAACGGTGATGATGATGCTCTTCCGGTGGTGCAGGTGAAGACGGCGGTGTGGCAATGGAGGTGGCACGAAAGACGAGGGGAATGTCGAGGCAGCTTCTTGGAGGTGGAGGACGGGGTGGCTGAACCGGCAGGATGATGAGATCGACGATAGATCCTCATCCGGTACGGTGGATGAGGGACGTCGAGGTGTTGTTGTGGACGAAGTCGTCGGGGAAGAGGCTCCGGATGGGTGGCTAACGGAGCAGGGTGTGGGGTTTTGTCGCGGGTTTTCGCGGCCTCGGTGTACGAATGGGTGGGCGGATGGGATGGCAGTGGGGAACCATGACTTAGAGACGTGCTTGTCCGAAATGTGGGGTAAGTTACGAAAGTACCCCCCACCGATTTTAGGCGGTTCTTTCGGTTCAGGGGTACCACGGGCATTTCACGTGTCGAGATTTCATAGGAGGTGAGAGTTTTCGAGCGCGTTGTAATTTCAGAATAGCAAGGCGCGGGTTGAGATGGAGGGAGTTGTCGGAGCACAACGAGACAATGATATATCTTAAATATTTCGGCTAACAAGGCGCGGGTTGAAGAGGTGGGAGTTTTGCAGCACGATAGACAGAGATGCTAGCTTCAATTTTCGGCATAACAAGGCACGGCTTGAAATTTCGGAAGAACAAGCTTAACATGTACCCCAAAAGAAGACAATTTGCACCTCAACACGCACAACACACACACAAACACCATTTAGACTAGAGTAAGGTACACGTGCATTGCACGCATGAGATTTGGCAACCAAATTATGAATAAATACCACATTATAGCATGCAAGCTTTGAGTCATATATGCATGATGTAGATGTTCATTTAATTCTTATAGTTCATTTCATTCAAAATCATCTAGTTTTTATAAGAAAGCTAATATATTTTAAGATTCATGGAATTGTGCGTTGTAAGACATAAAGTAAAAACAAATTATGGCAAATCATGTAGAAAAACATTTGGGCAATTCTGATACGTAAAATTCAAGAACAAATAAGAAGTGCTTGTGTTTTGATGTTTGTAAATTATGCTTAAGTTCAACCATGGAGTCTTCTAGATTATACATGTGGCGAAATCTGGTGGAATCTAGATGATATCCAATGGCCAATAGTGCTCAAATTTTCCATCTTTGGACCATCGGATTCGCCTCATCCAATGACCATCTTTCAAAGTTAAAGTTACCCGCACACAATATAAAAATATATATAATATAATATATATATATATAGGGGTATAGATATAGATATGTGATGCGAAAGCCGCCCATCATCTCCAATTAGAATATTGTGTCCATGCACGGATGCGACGTGGGCAAATGATGTCTGCCATCGGTATCTCAAATTCAAATCAGTCTGACCTTGTTCAATGTGTATACATTACAACATGCTCATTTCCAAACCACACCGCGCAGATCTCCGTTATATTCATGCATGCTTGGGTTTCAAACATCAGGATCTCTTATTCAAATATTTGAATTCAACTTTACATTGATTATGACCTCACCTATTCTTTTACACCCACACGGTAGTCTTCTCTTTATAATTGTACCACTAAATTTCTCTCGTGCATGCATGTACACACACTACCAGTCGGCATTATCCATCACACGCATGCAATCTTTTTCTTCAGATCAGTCTCCCATGAAGGCACACACCCACACACATCCCCCTCTCCATCATATCGGGCATTCTTTATCTCTCACGCGTGCATGCGCAACGATCAATGTTCCTCTATGTATGTGTGTATATAGCTAGGTCTTTCATAGTTTTCCACACAAACTGATCAATCGATATATCCAGTGAGGTCTCACCCTCTTTCCCATGTCCACATCGATCAATCTATACCCCTCTATATAGGATTAACATATATAGCTAATACACCCACATTAGTTATATATCCAACGTCTCCCTCTCATCATCTATGCCTTCAGCTTCATCTCTCAGACGCGTGCACAATGACGAAGACAGGGGGCAGTAAGGCCCCCCCTAACATCACTATATATCGAGGCTAATATGAATGTGATCATTAGACAACTGCTGCTAAAAAAGGTTTAATTTCATGAATTGACCCTCCTCGTAAACGATTAGCAATGCTTGGCCCCCTAGCTCATTTATTTTTCATGGCTCCGCCATTGCGTGCAACAGCGCACGTGTTCGCCCCCTCTCTCTAAATATTGATCTCGCACTTGTGCATTCCTTCATAGTCTCCCTCCACTCGGCCCCTCGCACCATCTTCTAGCCCCCCACCGGATTTTGCCACATGTACAATCTAGCAGACTCCATGGTTGAACTTAAGCATAATGCACAAACCTCAAAACAATAGTTGTTCTCTTTTGTTCTAGAATCTTCCGTATCATAACTGCCCAAACTTTTTTTCTAGTTGAATTTCCATTATTTGTTTTTACTTTATGCTTTACAACGCACAATTCCATGAATCATAAAATAGATTAAGGGCTTCTTTGATTCAAAGGATTCTCAAAGGAATTTTGGAGGATTCTAATCATTAGGAATTTTTCCTATCTTGGTTGTTTGATTTGTAGGATTGTAAACCATAGGAATTTTTCCATATGATTCATTTGCACTAGATTTCATAGGAAACATCCCATCCACTCAAACCTCTTTGAAAGAATTTTGCATTTTTTCTATGCACAATCAAACACTCGTACAATCCTGTAGGATTCAAGACGACATTCCACTCTAATCCCATGTTTTTCCTATTCCCGCGTTCTTAGCTTTTGTATAAAAACAAAATGATTTTGAATGAGATGAACTATAAGAACTAAATGAAGGGCTACATCACGCATGTATGAATTAGAGCTTACATGCTATAGTGTGGTATTTATTCATAATTTGGTTGCAAAATCTGATGCGTGCAATACACGTGTACCTTACTAGTACTTCGAGTATGTGCAAAACACGCAAATTAGAATACCAATGGCACGCTACACAGTGTCTCTCTTACAGTTCATAAAGCCACGTGGCACATGTGGAGGTGTTGTCGCGACCCCCTTGTGTGGATTGATCACAGTGACGTGCTGCTAGTTCCAGAAGAATGTACTCGTCCTCCCTGAGCCATACTGGCGGTACATGCACGAAGCGAAGATGTGCACGCACGAAGTGGCAGAGCTTCCTTAGGGCCAACCTGGGCCATGGCCCCCCTTCCTGTGTATATTTCTTATATTAGCACATAATTAGACAGGAATGATGGTGTTTTGCCCAATCTTTGATTGAATAGCCCCTCCTACATGGATTAGCCCCTCCTGTAATTCTGATCAAGCTCCGCCACTGCACGCACGCCACGCACGCACTCATTCCCTTGCACGCACATGCGGGTACACGGGCGGACGCAATTTTGTACCAAGATCCACCCATGTGATTATTGGACGCGTCTAAAGTCGTTCACTTCATTGATGGTCAATTAATACAGCACATGCAAATTGAGTGGACGTGAGGGCGGAAGAAAGACATTATTACTCCACTGCACGCATGCGAGTAGTTAAATCGTGGGTTGCTAGTAGTACTTCCATTGGTCTCCTTCATATTTTGTGCCAATTTTTGACAGTAACATAATATTTACGCATTTGAGCAGTGTAGTACTTGAAATTTATGTTCCGCTAAACTCATCGGGAGCCGTTTCGGGCCTCGAAACTAAAACCATCAATTAATCTTTACCTTGTTCCCATCACATTCGAAAGCCTGCTCACACCTACTAGTACGTACCAAACCTGAAAGTGTTCCCACTATGCAGGTATTAGTACTAGTGCTAGTACTTAGGTTATAAAAAGGGGAACTACCTAACCGAAAATTACTCTACCTTTCCTCCTTATAAGTGCTTCTTCTTCGTCCGTCGTTGCCATAGCCGGTGAGCAGAGCTCTTGGTCGAGAACTACTCGTAACAAGGGAGCGGCAACCAAGGCTGCGGAAAAAAAGAGAGGGCTCACCGCCATGCAGTGACCTCGAAATATCTCTCACGGGCAGGCGATGGCTCCCAGGAGCGCCCTAGCCGTGGAGGCGAACATGCCGAGCCAGCGGAGCTGGAGTCGTTATCCCTCGACGGCATGCCCGATCAGCTCAATAAGCACCTCAATAAGCAGAAGGAGTTCATCCAAGGCTTGATGGAGTTGTTGAAGGAGAGCCTCGACGACATGCCCGCTGAGCTCAATCAGCAGGGGGAATTGACCGCCGGCTTGGTGATGCTGCTGAAGAAGAGCATTGCCTCCGAGAAGAAGGCGACCGGCGAAATCCTGCGACTTCAGGAGGACAAGGCAAAGCTCTGCCACGAGATCGACCTGTTGAAGGAGAAGAACACTGGATGGAAGAAGCTACATGAGAATAGTAGTTCCTCGATGAAGATGTTGCAGGCCCTCGTCATGGAACAGAAGGAGGAGTTGGCGAAGCTCCGCATCGAGCACCCGGCTGCTATCAAGGTACGTAATGCGGCCGTGGAACAGATGATGAAGGCTCGCGTCGAGAATTACCGCGTCATGGAAAGAATGAAGAAGATGGCGGAGGAGACACGCAAGGAGATGGAGGTCGTGGAGGCGATGAAGAAGCAATTACGACTCCGTGGTGGATTAGATCATTTGGGGTGATAATCTTCCTTCTTCTTTTGCTGTTGTGTTTCATCTTTTGCTTCGGGTGTTTTGCCGCACGTGTCACGTTCTTTGCGAGTCATGAATAGAACAATGGTTTTTATTTTTGGAGGGAATGAATAGAACAATCCTAACAATGAGATGACTAGCAAATTAGATAATTTTTTATCGTCATATTGCACTGGGCTGCCGTGTTTCGTGCTCCTCCGTCGCAGTACTACTCCAGTGGAAAACTTGAGTATACCGCACGGTTATTTGCTCCTCCTTGATCAGGTCGTTAGCGCATTTGTACAAGCAGTCAAATCACAAGGCCCCTCCTTCCAGCAGTAATGAGCCGTCAAATCACAAAGGCCCTCGCCTCTCGTGAAACCGACCAAGCTAGACTGCCCCGCCCTCTAGCCTTTTAAAAAATGTATACTTTTGTACAACAGTAGTATCGATGGATTGTGCCATGGAGCAAAACTTGAAATTAAAAAAAAGGTGGTACATATAGAGAGCGCTCGTCGCCAAATTATGCATATAGTACTATTAAAAAGGCTAGTCACAATAATGGTGTCCAGCACAACCCACCCCTCAAATAAAACTAAGCACCCTGGAATTCTATGACAAAACTAAGCACCCTGAAATTCTTTGACAACTAAACTGCTGGCTATATGATGTTGGCCATATATATTGTACATATATAATGTGAAAAAACAAGTGGTAGTACTATACCAACTAAAAGAGGAAATGTAAGAAATACTAGTATGTACGTACTGAAGAGTTAAAGTAACAAGAAGAAACATAACATAGTTCTGCTGGGGGCTTAGGACAACACAACCCTCAAATTAAATTAAGCACACCTGAAATTAAACTTTGCAACTATTCCAGTAGACACTGCATTAGAACCACCATGAGCAAGGTCCAAAGCACTCAAACGTTTTTGTCAAACCACAGTTTATCATGTTTTATTAGCTTAAGTGTTGTGGCATGAAAATCAGGGTGTGACAGACCTACACCCCTTACAAGAATCTCGTCCCCGAGATTCCCAAACTAGGCGCAGAAAGGAGTATGGAAACTTGGATTTGGGGTAGCCTTCACGTCCTCATGCTGCTTCTGCTTCTGAGTGGTGCTCCATTGAACCTTGAAGTACTCGATGGGGTGGCTTCGTGTATGACGTTCTACTTGATCCAGGTTGCTAAGGGGTTTCTCGCATATACCAGGTTGGGCTGGAGGTCGGTTGCTTGGCGATCGATGTTCTTGCAGAGATCAGGCTTATCAGGAGGTTGGAAACACTTCTAGGGTTGTGATGGATGGAAAATGTTGTGCACATTAGGTAAATCAGGTGGCACTCCAGCTGGTAACTGTCTTCTCTTCGTCTTGTAGTGATCTCAGAGGGGGTTGTTAAATCTTGGAGTGATATCAAAGGGGGCCGATGAATCTTGGTGTGGGTATCCTTGTCATGGAAATGTTGGGTTCCTTTGAGAGAAGTGGCCTGTAGATACACCTGGTCTTCGACGTGGAGGTTCACTTCTTGACGATGGTGGTTGGTGCAGTTCTTCTTCCTTGACATGGTGGTCTTCAGAAATCCCCTAACCAGCTGAACGGTTCTTCTTCCGTCTTCGGGTAGACAAGCATGTCATCAAATAACAGTGACGTCCAGCTGGTTTGAGTACTCCGTGAAGAGTTGCCCACATGGTACATATGGTATAGGTTGGGGTATCGGCGGTGGTCACGGTTGAGTATTGGTCAGGGTCTTCTCGACCTAGAGTCAAGCCCAAGGTGATGATCCGACCATGATGTGGCTTGGTAAGACGTAAGGGTTTCAAGGGTTCTAGTGTGCGAGTGAATGTTTATCATCCCATCCTTGAGCACAGTCCCTGAGATGCCAATTGTTCTATCTAGTCCTCCAAACAGATCACCTTATACCACCGAAAGTACCAACTCGTGTAGGTCAGCTCCAATCATTATTCAAGCTATTATTATTCCTCATGACTCTCGAGAGGAGGTCTAACAAAATCATATATGTCTACAACCCCCAAACTCATATGTATGTCTACCCCTAAAAATCCATGGGTAGAATATACAAGCTGCTAAGCTTGAGAGTGACAATCCAAGTGCTCAACCTATTCTTCCAAGGTCTAAGATAAAGCATCTCTATCCTAAAGAAACACGTCGTAAGCGACTCCAAGATCTTGTTTCCTTCCTATGAATCAACTTCAACAACCCATTAACTACACCAATCACTACATGATCCGGTAGTTCTACAAATCCAATCTCTATGGTGTTCCACAAAATCTTCTAATATCCTATAATTATTAAATCCTTGAAAAGGTCTAGCCTTACTATAGTTAGTCCACCAATTTCCATTACCATGGTCGAGTAAACTCCAAAGTCAGGCGTATTTAGATCCCTAAATCAACTCCGACAATTAATCCAATCTCCTAGTTTTATCGTCCACCGAGAAACATGGTATCATGATCGAGATCATCAGTCGAAATCCAATTTACTCCGAACCATGTAGACATACTCAGCAACTATATTCAACTAGAATCACCTACTTAAATCCAAATCTCATGTCCAACGAGGATTTCTACACTTTTCCGCAAATCATTATCATAATATCAACTATCTCTTATCAATATCCCCTGGCTAAGTCAAATCCTTATACTTCCAAGAATTTCAGCTTGCGATCATAATTTTCCTATTAAATCCATTTTACTCAGGGGCATTGAAAGTTACGCTATTCTAATAACTGATCCCACCAAGTTCATCTACCAACATGGAAGCCTCATGATCTACCAAAGTCTCCATAACCCCTCAAGGTCACTGATATAAACTCAATGTTCTCTGTTCATATATCCTCAATTTGGTCTACCCTATGGCATCGACAGTTCTGGTACTATCTTAGGATGATAATGTGCTCGTTCACTACGTCCACTAGTTCCATAACGAACCCAGTGTTGTGGATGGTCACGGAGGCCTAACTGGTTCTCTTGCAATTCTGCGGGTTAAGCACGTGGTTAAGGATTTGATCTAGGGTATCTCGTGAAGTCTCAAAGGGTCTAGGAATGAGTTTCTAGTCTGGAGGGTTAAACATAACTCTACAGGGTAGCACTCGGTCGTGGAGGTTGTAGCAAAAAGTCTTCATTGCCAGTTGGCTGCCGAGGTGGAATTCTTGGTGCATCTTGTCTTGCCAGCCTTCAGTTGAGGAGAGAGATGAGAGGGAGAGCTAGCATAGAGGAGGGGAATGCCTAAAAGGGGGTTCTATAGTGCAAGTGCAAACAAACAGGTGCAAAAAGGGCCAAACCAAAGAAACAGGGTAAGGAAGGTGATATAGTCGCGTACTTGTTGCCTAGGGCAAAAGTGTGACCTATATCAATCCACAAACAAATAAAAACAAGCAACACACAATCATGGTTTTAGTCGAACCATCATACGGACTCGATTGCGCATAGGGGTTACACGACTCATCCTACCCTAGGGGTTCTTGGACTTAGTAGTCGTGCCTTGTGCCTCGTGCAGTCTCCTGAGTTTTCCTTAGGTGTTGCTACATCTCTTGTTTGATGAAACGATCTGGGTTGAGCCTGAAGAATCTTCGACAACTTCTCGCCTGATGAGGTGATGGGGTGATGGTGGCTGCTCGTGGCTGTCTTTGACTTGGTCTTCTCTTGTCTTCTTAATCACGATGATCGCTTTTTGCTTTCTAAGGCGTCAATGGTACCAGGTTTGTAATCCTTTATGCAAGGACATTAACAAGGCATAGTAGAGGTCCAACATGTCAGTTACGTTGATGACAACATCGACACCAAGAGCGGGGGATGAAGAGAACCATTTTCCTGCTCACTATAGTGAGGCGGACCAAATGGCGAGGTTCTCATCCACCAGTGGTTGCTGTTACAAGAATGGTAAGGACATGGTTGCTCTATTAGCAATGTATATCATGATCTTGCATATCTTACGCCCTGATCGTCATAGGACAAGGTTGCATCATCCTGGGGAAAATTCAAAGGTATCTCCATCCTCTGGGTCTTCATGTCCTCATTCCTCGAAGACGTATCTTCTGTTGGTATCGTCTTGTTGTGGTGTCGCCAATCTTGTGTTCAGATGATGTGGGTGGATGTCTGACAAGGCATCCTCCTTCTAGACTATACACAAGGATTTCAAGGAATCCGGAGGTCAGGGGCATAAGGGTTCTAGCGACCAAAGGTTTTGAAGGGGAAGAGATCAATAAGGAAAGTACACCTTAGTTTTTGAAAAAAACTGAGAAGGGAAGAGAAGTATAGATAATTTTGAAAACTAGTAGTAGTTTTGGAAATATTTTACCCTAAATAACGACCATGCTAACTAAGAATTCCTACAGTCAGGATGGCTCTAATACCAGCTCTGTGGGGACCCAGACTCTTAAGTCGAGATCACCGAATGCACGTGTACAGTGATCCTAGAGATTAATGCTCACTGAACACACAGAAGCTGAATAACAAGAGTCTTACATCCATACATACCGTTTTACACAAGTAGGACTGTTATGGTCAAGTCTTGAGTGTATCATCGCAGCGGAAATCTTCAATACTAACTTGGACCCATGCCATCTGCCTTAACACTACAGGCATTCTGACTGGGAAGCGTCCTAGCTCGCATGTTCGTCACCGAAGAATTCTTCAATATATCTTGTCTTTCATGCCTGGCCAATAAAATAACCAGTGGAAAGCCAATGAGTACCTTGAATGTACTCGAAAGCAACCCATGTTTTGGTTCAAGATACAACAATGCATGATATAGGTAAATTTTTGCAGAAAGCTAGTTTTGAGTGCAATGACATGTTCAACAACTTGTAAGACATGCATCAGGAGAATTCAAGTAACCATGAGGATAGGTTACAGATATCAACATAAATAGAGTGGGCATCAACCCAACTCAATCATGTCAAGTCCTTTGACTTGACCCAAGTAGATCTTCCCACTTATCCAAACACACACACTGGTTTGTAAACATGTGGACGTAGCCCAAGAGCGGTTACCCAACTGTCCTTGACCGTGGACACGGCTATTCAAATAGTTTTACACTCTGCAGAGGTTGCACACTTTACGCACAAGATCCGGGGAACTTCCGTGTCATCCACGACCCGCAATACCTCAAGTACCCGGGGTAAGCACCCGATCACTATCTTTCCCTAGATGACACTAACAAGGATTCCACTCGTTGTTCCGTATCCTCACGATGTACATCATACGAGACTCACTCGAGATTGTAACATCCAAGAGGGGACACAACGGTGTATCCGGTGCCCTGTGAAAACAGTCATGGCCGCCCTACCTGGCACGACCCCGTCCCAAGAGAGAGCACCAACTCTCCCCCGTCACTAGTAATGCGGGCTCCAAGCTAGCATTGGCCTAGGTAATCAATAATGCCCTTTCCCATACAAGGGTAGATTTGTTGCGCATGTAAGGTTTGAATAACGGTCGCAACTTAAACCAATCCGTTTTGAAAACAACACACACTTGCCTCGGTACACCACTTCATCATCAAGTGGGTACCCAACTCATCATCTCCCCCGGGCATAAGTGGCACCCAGTGGGGTTTTCGAAAAGTCTTTTGAAAATACTTTGTCTCCATCACCATGCATATTCCCCTCCCTTTTTGCGTAGCACTACTTTAGCATCCTATCTACCCCCACCGGCATAACCCTCATAAGAAGGTAGGGTCATGCACAATGCAAGTATCAACGAGGAAGTACAGTGGCAAACCATCAAAGTGGTTACCACCTCATCATGATTCCGTTGCAACAACAATATGGTGCTATATGACATGCATAAAAAGGGTTTCATAGACATGGTCAAAGGGCTGGTTGCCTGTTTTAACAAAGTCTTTGAGGTCTTCAAATATCTCTGGTCCAACTCCGAGCATTTCGTCTACTTCGTCAACTATCATCGAAAACAACCATAATAAGCAACACGACCAGGCAAAAATAAAAGTGCTCTAAAAATGTGAGTTGGACTTTTCTAGGATGCCTCTGGTCATATGAGGAATGACCAAGGTGATTTCATTGGAAGTGGATCAATGGATATTTTTAAACATTTCTATATGATGGAACAAGGGATTTAATGGATCTACAAGTTGTCTACAGAATGCCTTTTTATAAAAATGAGTAAAAGTACCCATTAAATCAGGCATGATTTTAGAAACATTTAGAAATTGGTTTCATTGGATTTGGAGTTTAAATGAATATAATATGGATTTTTGAAGTGGACTTATGTGGATAAATGACCTTCTTAAATGGTCCAGTGAAAACCAAGAACAACAAAAATGTCCACTGTGGCCCATTAATCAGAACTTGATTTATGGAGTCAGTAGAAATTTGATTCATCAAATTTGGACACTATTTGAATTATTGGTGGATTTTATAAGTTTAGAGAAAAGAAAAGAAAAAGGGAAAAGGGATTTACCCTTATCTTGCGCGCGGGGCGGGAGATAGTAGTGGGCCGCCCAGCAGCACGGCCGCACGGGCGATAGCGGTGACGTCGAAGGCGGATTCGGCGAAGCCATTTCCACTTAAACCCAGCGGGCCCGGGCGTTGACTCGCTGACATGCAAGGCCCGCCCAGAGGCCGCCGCGGTCGTCTTCAACCTCGAGCGGCTAGCACGGCCGACGACTCCGGCGATGATTGCCGGTGACCCCGACCACCTCCCACGGTGCTCGGCCCACCGGCGTATTCAGGGAGCAAAGACGCATCCATCCGCGGGTGGCACGATCACCGAGGATTACGGGGTCGAGCAGGGTGTTGGTCGCGGCGGACGAGGCTGAAGGTGATGGTGGCATCGGCGCTACGGGGTACCGGAGCAGAGGAAGGAGAGGGGGAAGGTTCCTCCGTAGCCTGGGGGTTTTCCTGATGGAGACGGGAGGGGGGAGGAGCTCTGGTTCATGGGAAGTTTGGAGGAGGCCGGTGGCTCGGCTCCGGCCATAGAGGTGCAAGGAGGGCGCGGGGAAAGGAGTGAACCAGTCGGATTGACGCACAGGAGGGAGAGGGAGCGAACGGAGGCCAGAGAGGGCTCGGGGGTGGCCTTTTATGGCGGGGCGATGGTGCACCATGGACGACTGTGCCGGCGAGGTCGTTGCCATTGCTAGGGGTCACGGGGGCTCATGTGTGCGTGTCCGGGGCATTTTAGAGATGGTCTTCGGCCAGGGGAAGGGAGAGAAGGAGCGGGGAAGTGTCAGGGCGTCATGCGTGTGAGCTCGTCCATTGGAGCTCTCGGGCGGCTGGCGCGCATGCGGAGGGGGCAGGAGGAGGGGGACATGCGTGTAGCGTGCTGCGGACGTCGAGGCGCGTCGGTAGGCATGCGGGGGAGGGCCGAGGTGGTCGGAAGCATCGGGCATAGGGCGGCTACAGTGCAAGGGCACACTATAGCGCGCTCCAGAGCATGCATATGGCCGGCATGGCCATTTTAAAAGGTCAGGGGCATGTCCACTTTTGTCCTGGAGCTTCCTTGGATTCTCTAGAGTGGTCAGGAGCTAGGTGGTGTGCTGCATATAGAAATGAGAGAGAGAGGAGGAGTTGCCATGGGTAAACATAGAGAGAAAGAGATGGGTTTTACTCCCAAATAATTGAGCTGTTGAAGGAGGAGATTTACTGGAGGTAGGAGGTGACCTGGGGCAGCTGTGGTAAAAAGATAGGGTCGTGGAGATTAGTGGAAGTTGTCAAAAAGGTGGTTTTGGAAATTTTGCAAAAGGTGTTTGTTGTTGATTTGGGCAAGAAGATGAAATCCTCTTGTCATAAGGCTTGACAGGGCCAAATGGCATGAGCAAACAAGTGGTTCCACCAAGATTGAGTCCATTTGGGCAAAGTTGCCAATTCAACTTTTGTAAACCATAGAAATCAACAAAAATGGACTTTCCAAGATTTAGTCATGCAAATCTATTCTTCTTGATGCACCACTTAGTGCAGTGTCATAATTTGAGGTTCTTAACATGTCCACAAAAGTTGAGATCAAAAGGAGAAATTTGCCAATGTAGAGTTGCTCAAATTTGGTTCTGGACAAGAATGATTTTGGGGGCACTTTGATCAAGTTAACATTCTCTCCAACTTGTGCCATTTGGTATAGATGAATAATTAGACCATTTGAGAATGTGCACCAAGTTTGAGAACATTTGGACATGTTTGGCAATGTAAAGTTGCTCAAACTTCAAAATGGACAGAAATGGTTTTAAGGGGATTTCATGGGGTTATACTATTCTCCATGACAGGATACTTGTCAAGGTCATCAAACAAGGCATATGTGACATGCTAGAATTTTCTTGGAATTTTTGGAGAATATTACCTTTGTAAATATTTCAAAAGCTTGAAATATCCAGAAAGGGTTTTTGAGGGATTTGACCAATATTTTGAACATGACCATGTCCTGAAACTCTTATATATGGAAAATATATTTCCACTGAGTTTCCCTGATTTTTCTCAAATATTTTTGAAGCTTTAAAAATAATTTTAACCTATTAAAGACCATTTCTGGACTTAAGAAAAAGCCTTTAAATAAAATAGGAAAATAACTTTCGAAATTATTTTTTTATGGTTTCTGGGTGTCCTATATCTAATAGGTGTCAAATATATTTTTGGAAAGATTTTACTGCCCTTAATTAAGTAGTTGGAGTGCAAATCCCAATTCAGGGGTTTTTGGAAAACTAAATTTAAAAAATACTTTTTGGCCAAAAATAGTTTTGCAAGAAATTATTTTTATGTCCTACGCACATGGCATGATCATTGGGAAAGGTTTTGGATCAAGGAGAAGGAGTATAAGAGTTGGAGGATTTATTTGATTTTTAGAGCACTTGCAACCAACACACAAAATTCAAATCAATCAAGGTCCAAAGCACTCAAAAGTTTTTGTCAAGCCACAGTTTATCATGTTTTATTAGCTTAAGTGTTGTGGCATGAAAATCAGGCTGTGACACTTTACTTGGAGCTATATTTTTATTCACCACATGTTATGTGTTTTTCTTGGAGCGTCATTTTCTTTTGTTAGTATTTGCTTGCTGTTATTTAGAATAATGTTTTGAATCTTTAGTTTCAATAAGTAAGTCAAGGATAGCCTTTGCCATGCTTATTTTGCTAGTATACATGTTGCTGTTTGAAAACAGAAAGTTTACCGCTGTTGCAAAAATTCCCTAGAAAAGTCAAAGAATGATATCATGTTGAAACCTTTTTCATAATGAGATCTGATAAATTTATTACAGTGGAATTTTATTTCATAATTTTCGGAGTCAGGGAAGTATTGATACTCTTGCATTCTTTACAGACTGTACTATTTTGGTAGATTGCTATTATGTTTGCATTGTTTGCATATGTTTGCTTGTTTAATGATTCTATTTTAGGATAGGAGTATAAAATTTGCAGAGGAATTTAGTATGCAATGTTGAATAATTTTAGTGATTTGTTACAGTAGAAAATGATAGGGTTTTGCATTGGTTTATACAAACCTATCTCACGAGTTCTTGTTGAGTTTGGTGTGGATGAAGCTTTTGAGAAAAAGAGAAACCATGATATGAGAGGAATTAAGGATACACAAAAGTTCAATCTTGGGGATGCCCAAGGCCCCCCAAGATAATATTTCAAGAAGTCTCAAGCATCTAAGCTTGGGGATGCCCCGGTAGGCATCCCACCTTTCTTCTTCAATAAGTATCGGTTAGTATCGGTTTGAGCCTAAGTTTTTGCTTCTTCACGTGAGTTGTGCTATCCTTGCAATGTCATTTTATTTTGTTTTGCTTGCTGTTTGATTAGAGTATCAAGATCTGAAATTCTTAAATGGGAGAGAGTCTTCGCATAGTTGCATAATTATTTAGCTACTCATTGATCTTCACTTATATCTTTTTGGAGTAGTTTATCATTTACTCGTGTACTTCACTTTTATCCTATGAGTAAATGGTTGAATGAGTTAATTGTCATAAATCTGAAATTATATATGTTTAATTTGCTTATCCCATGGGGAGTAATGACTTCACGTCTAAGAAGTAGAGGTTGTAAATTTATTGAAGGTTAGCAAGCAATGTATTGGTCATTTGAACAATTCATGAAAGAATATTGAAGGAAGAGAGATTTCACATATAAATATACTATTGTAGACATCTTTTATAATTGGGAGCACTTATTAAGTATGACATGCTAAAGAGTTGATATTGGACTAGGAAGACAACGTAATGGGTTATGTTTTCCGACATCTCAGTTAAAGTATATTTTCATGGATCATTCAAACATGTTGAGCTTGCCTTTCCCCCTCATGCTAGCCAAAATTCCTTGTGCTTCCAAATATCCTTAAACCCAGTTTTGCCATGAGAGTCCACCGTACCTACCTATGGATTGAGTAAGATCCTTCAAGTAAGTTGTCATCGGTGCAAGCAATAAAAATTGCTCTCTAAATATGCAGGACTTATTAGTGCGGAGAAAATAAGCTTTGTACGAACGTGTTATGGAAGCAATAAAAGCGACGGACTACATAATAAAGGTCCATATACAAGGGGCAATTTAAAGTGACGTTCTTTTGCATTAAGATTTTGTGTATCCAACCCTAAAAGCGCATGACAACCTCTGCTTCCCTCTGCAAAGGGCCTATTACTTTATGTCTTTTACTTTTATGCAAGAGTCAAGGTGATCTTCACCTTCCCCTTTTTCATTTTATCCTTTGGCAAGCACTTTGTTGGTGTGATCCTGATATATATATCCAATTGGATGTAAGTTAGCATGAACTATTATTGTTGACATCACCCAAAGGTGAATACATTTGGAGGCAACATTATAAGCTGATTAAAACTTCATAACCACAAGTATTGCATGAGTGTTAGCAATTGTAGAAGACTATATGATAGTTGAGTATGTGAAGTTTGCTAAATCAAAGCTCTGACATAGACTCTTCCTGAAAGTAAGATGAATTATAATTGTTTGATGACTAAGAATGAAGTTTGCTACTTTTTAAGAAAGTTATCGTTTATGCTCTAACATGTGAATAGCTTGTTACTTTATTTTGAATAGTTTTATGAGATGAACTACTGTTATGACATATAATCATGCTAGAAAAGGTGATTGAAATTATCATTGATCAAACTTGTGCACCTTCTAGCATTCACACTTCATAAATTCTTTCTTTATTGTTTACCTACTCGAGGACGAGTAGGAATTAAGCTTGGGGATGCTGATACGTCTCGAACGTATCCATAATTTATGAAGCATTCATGCTATATTACTATGTGTTTTGAATGATTATGGGCTTTATTATGCACTTTTACTTGACTTTTGGGACTAACCTATTAACCGGAGGCCCAGCCCATATTGCTTTGCCTGTTTTAGTATTTCAAAGAAAAGGAATATCAAATGGAGTCCAAACGGAATGAAACCTTCGGCAACGTGTTTTTTTGGAAGATTATCATCCTGGAGACTTGGAGGTCAAATCAGAAGATACTCGAGGAGCCCAGGAGATAGCCCCCCTACAGGGTGCGCCCCCTGTCTCGTGGACCCCTCGAGCACCCCCCAACCGACTTCTTTTGCCTATATAACCCTACGTACCCTAAAAACATCGAATATCAAGATAGATCGGGAGTTCCGCCGCCGCAAGCCTCTGTAGCCACCAAAAACCTCTCGAGAGTCTGTTCCGGCACCCTGCCAGAGGGGGCACCGATCACCGGTGGCCATCTTCATCATCCCGGGGCTATCCATGACGAGGAAGGAGTAGTTTACCCTCGGGGCTGAGGGTATGTACCAGTAGCTATGTGTTTGATCTCTCTCTCTCTCTCGTGTTCTCTCTATGGCACGATCTTGATGTATCGCGAGCTTTGCTATTATAGTTGGATCTTATGATGTTTCTCCCCCTCTACTCTCTTGTGATGAATTGAGTTTCCCTCTTGAAGTTATATTATCGGATTGAGTCTTTATTTGAGAACACTTGATGTATATCTTGCCGTGTTTATCTGTGGTGACAATAGGATATCACGTGCCACTTGATGTAAGTTTTGGTGACCAACTTGCGGGTTCCGCCCACGAACCTATGCATAGGGGTTGGCACACGTTTTCTTGACTCTCCGGTAGAAACATTGGGGCACTCTTTGAAGTACTTTGTGTTGGTTGAATGAATCTAAGATTGTGTGATGCATATCTATAATCATGACCATGGATACTTGAGGTGACAATGGAGTATCTAGGTGACATTAGGGTTTTGGTTGATTTGTGTCTTAAGGTGTTATTCTAGTACGAACTCTTTTATAGATTGATCCGAAAGAATAACTTTGAGGTGGTTTCGTACCCTACCATAATCTCTATGTTTGTTCTCCGCTATTAGTGGCTTTGGAGTGACTCTTTGTTGCATGTTGAGGGATTGTTATATGATCTATCTATGTTATTATTGTTGAGAGAACTTGCACTAGTGAAAGTATGAACCCTAGGCCTTGTTTCCTATCATTGCAATACCGTTTACGCTCACTTTTATCATTAGTTACCTTGCTGTTTTTATATTTTCATATTACAAATACCCATATCTACTATCTATATTGCACTTGTATCTTCATCTCTTCTCCGAAGTAGTGCACCTATACAATTTACCATTGTATTGGGTGTGTTGGGGACAGAAGAGATTCTTTGTTATTTGGTTGCAGGGTTGCTTGAGAGAGACCATCTTCATCCTACGCCTCCCACGGATTGATAAACCTTAGGCCATCCACTTAAGGGAAATTTGCTACTGTCCTACAAACCTGTGCCCTTGCAGGCCCAACAATGTCTACAAGAAGAAGGTTGTGTAGTAGACATCACATGCACGTCATTCTAGGTTGAGAATTTAACTGGCTATATATATATGTGATGAACAGTACGCTAGCCTTTAAAAAATGTATACTTTTGTACAGTAGTACTATCGATGGATTGCGCCATGGAGCAAAAATTGAAATTTTAAAAAAAGGTGGTACATATAGAGAGCGCTTGTCGCCAAATTATGCATATAGTACTATTAAAAAAGCTAGTACGTGCTTAATTGGGGTGCTAAATTCTATTAAAGAAATACTAGTAGTATGTACATACTGAAGAGTTAAAGTAACGAGAAGAAACATAACATAGTTCTGCTGGGGGCTCAGCACAACACACCCCTCAAATTAAACTAAGCACACCTGAAATTAAACTATGCAACTAATCCGGTAGACACTGCATTAGAAGTTTAGAACCACCATGAGCAACGACACTGCCACCTTACTCGGAGTCCTCGTCCACGTCCTCGACTTCGTCCTTGTCCCCCTTCCTCTTGGCCGATACTTCTTTGCTTGAACCACCAACTTGGCTGTTGCTCTTCATCGAACCCTTGTAGATATTGAAACAAAGGTAGCCATCCATTGTAGCATAGTGGATGTGGTTTATATCTACTACATTTCGCTACCATGCATGATGATGAAACGTGTAATGAGGTTTCTCCAGTTTACGGTACGAAGGATGAACCATGGCTCCTACCAGGGTCAGCATTGAGGGCTGACGAGAGGGCACCAGCCGATTCTTCTGGAGTTTGAAGGGGTTGCCTACAACAAGGCCTATCCGACCCAGGACTTCCTTGTCGTTCTTAAAGTCTACAGTAATGAATTTCACTATTTTGTCCTCGAGGAAGTTCTTAAAATCCTGGCACTCAACGTCGGCATGGCATATGTGGTAGACCAAGCAAACGTTATGTACACAAACCTGGATCACGGCGGGCTTCTTCCTCTCTTCGTCCTTTATATCCTTCTCTTGTCCCATGACTGTGGTGTACTCAACATCTAGCCCAGCGACCCACTCATCATGTGAGTTTTCAAACATGCGTCTGAAGCGAGAAAGGCATCCTTTCACCGCCGCGGAAGTACGGGTGTAGATGACGTCGAACTCATCGCCAGTGATGGTTCTAACCTTGTACTCACCGCCGATTGGGGAGATTTGGGACGCCATGGATTTGGGAGGAGGGTTACGATTAGTGGAACTGCCATAATGTGAATGGACGGGACGACTAGGAGCGAACCACCATAGTATTAAAGGACGTGCAGGGACGAGTAGGAGCGAACTGCCAGCATGCGAACGGCAAGGTAGTGGCTTTCCATTATCCCATGATACGGGCTTCCGAGAGCCCTTGGATCTGAGGTCGAACGGTTGCATGGCGTGATTCTAGACCTATGGGTGATTATCCTATCCTGGAGGGCTATTCTGCAAATTTTTAGCAACTTAGCATGCGACCATTTGATCTCAGATCCAAGGGCTGCCAGCAGCCCGTATCATGGTCACGCCTACCACGACCGTCGCGTCGCTCGCACGGTCGCGCCCTTGGAGATTTAACACAGTGCGTTAGGCTATCTGATGTTGGCATGTCATACATAGTCATCACTTAGTCACTCATACTACAACAAGGTTGGCTATAAGTGTATTTTTTACTCCTCTCTATCTCTTTCTTCGTACTCCTCCGTCCCATAATATAAGAACGTTTTTGACACTAGTGTAGTGTCAAAAACTTTCTTATATTATGGGACATAGGGAGTACTAGTATTTATTGCATTTGCCAAGGAGTGACCTCTTCCAATGAAATGGTGCTGCTAAGTTTGCTTCATTTAATTAGCTATAGACTCAAAATTGTCTTTTCACCTAGGTACACGCGCTTAGCACCGTTTCTTCCTTGGATCACCAAACTAGTCTCTCTCTTCTTGATTAACTTGCCACATCAGACTTTATGCCTATGTGGCAAGCTTAAGCACCTGTAGGAGCAAGTAAGTACAATAGTGCGCTTTGCATGGCATTTTTGCATATGTGGAGGAAAGAGAGGCAAGGAAAAAGTGGAGAAGTGGGCCGGGCTCTCATGCAAGAGCCAACCTCTACTACATGGTGGAGCATTGGGAGAGGCACCTGTATGGAGGTGGTCAGGAATCGGGAGGCTCATGCCGGTCGTAGCGCTGCAGTTAAAATGATAATGGCAAGTCAAATGACGGGGCCCCACCTGTCCAGTAGTAACTCGCTGTCAAATCACACAGCCCTACGTTTGCAGCAGCCTACTCCCTCGTCTTCTCGCGTCTCTGTCGAACCGACTAGGCGGAACTGCCCCGCCGCCTACCGCACAGGAAAAGCCCCGCCCTCGACTTTTAAATACTATACAGTATACTAATTTTGTATCCATGGATTGCTCCCGCGCCATGGAGCAAAGCGTCTAGCAAACGGCGGTACACATGTACGGAGTATACAGCACACCCGTCGCGTTCGCGTCGCACCCCGAACGGTCGGTCGGTCTGGCACGCTGCTCTCCGAATGGAACGCGCGTCATATTGTGTTCGCACACACATGTGGGACGGTAATTGAGAACCGACCATAGGCACACTCCCCGGCCCCGCAAGTCGGGTGACTTAATAGAAGAGGGAGACGAGCGATAGTACTAGACAAGTGTTGTACTACGTTGGTGCCTGGACGATCCCAGCAAGACACGGAAGATCAGTTCGTCCATGCATGTGACCAAACTCCAGCAGACACGCCTGGATTGGCTATCATCTACGTATCATGCAGGCTGTGTTGTACATGGCTGTAGTTGTGGTGAGAAATCTAAAAAAAGGTTTCTTGTCATCTCGCAAAATTAGGTGTCATGTGCTTCGGATCACTGCGAGGGTTAAACAGTGACAACTGAGTTGGGCTAGTCATTGGGGGCACATGCACGAACAGTGACTACTCGGCTGCCATCTAGGTCAAGCCGGCTATGTTAATTAGGACATCTATCAACGGACCCCTTTTCTACGAGTTTATCTTTAATTTGAGCTTTGTTCCTCGTCTAGTTTGTCCGTCAGGATTCATGTTGTCTCCTTTGGGCAGTGAGGTTATGATTTCTTATCATGTGGCATTTTTTCGTCTTATAAGTTATAATACGGCGCTTCAGATCAAAATGACGACAACTGTGCCTCCTGGCCACATGCATGAAGACTTCTCGACAGTCATTGACGAGGTCAAGCCGGCTCCGGTAGACAAAACAAAACTAAGTACTACTCCACTATATAGGCAAGAGCCTCCGCGCTTGCTTGCTAGTGTTGCTCTCTTCACACTGTCTCGGCCTCTCCAGATCTAAACACGACAGCGGTGGCCACACACTCTCTCTCTCTGCTCACCGCTGGTCACAGATCCAGTCGGATCCTCTCTGCCGGGGAAGGTGAGAAGGTGCAACGTTCACGCGGTCGTCCTTGGCGACGGCTCTTACCCACTGTTGGGCGTGTCCCGATCAACCTGCCTTGCCGTTCTCTCCCAAGCACCGCTAGCGAGGGAGGGCCTCCGACCCCTTCTGCCTCGCTACCGTAGTGTGGGAAGATCCGGCCTCTCGCCACCCACCTAGTGACATCCTGGCGACCATTAGGTATAACTTCCTTCAAAACCGGCCTTGCTCTACTTCCCGAGCTCCTGACGTCGCTGCATTTGTATCTTTTACTATTTCTCAGGCCCCCTCATAGATAGGATCGATCGGCTGTTCGAAAAGCACCTAATTTTTTTACGTTTAAGAGGTAAAATTGGTTCATGCACTCGAATCTAGTACTACTTGGTTCAAACAAGGAAGAAAGGGTGTGGGGGTGGGGGAGGATTTGTTACCTGAATCTAGGACTTGGTCGAAAGAGGGAATAATGGGGGCGAAAAGTAGCAGAGACTGGCTATCCAACTGGTCTCTAGGTCTAATAGGGAAATAAAGGGAAATGTAGTACAAACTCAATATAAACCCGATCTATTGGTTGAAAAAGGAAAGAAAGTGGGGACAGGGGGACAAGTCAACAGAGTAAGTCCAGCACTAGATTTGCTAGTCTCACACAGTATAAGCTGGCTATACCAAACAAAAATGGGACCAACCCAGATATCATGTTCTGATGTTTGTTGCCCCGAGCCACTCTTATGTAATGCCACTGGTAAAAAGTAGCAGTCGCACTGTTAAAAGTAAGGACACGTTAAAAAATGTTGTTTTCAATGTAATGCCTCCATTAATATGAATCAATGGCACTTCTTTACATGTCCTGCTAAAATTTCCCATTAAGATAAGTTGGTTCTTTTTGTTAGAAATGCAACTGTCCTGGTCTGCCTACTCTCCCGTTCCCAAAGTAATGTCGTATTTAACGGTTGTCATAGTTAATTCTAATGCCCACACTAATATCTAGCAATACCACTGCTTTAGAAATTCCTACTGTCCTTGTAGGATTGCCATTTAGATAAGGAACATGCTTCTTTTCATTTGATGCATGTTTCATCACTTGTTAGTCACCCTCCTTTCCAACTTTTTGTGTAAACAGAGATATACATTTCACGCTCGATCTTAGTTGAACTACACAAATGATATCCAAATTATAGTTGAGCATTCCAGGAGCTTCACAACCAACCTTGATGTTACTCAATTTTATTGCAACTAATGAAGAAGAAGCTCTGTCGGTTTCATTGTCTGATGGAAATGGAACCGGGGCTGGAGCCCTTTTCTTAAAATTCTTTTAAGAAGAAGCTGCTAGCTCACGGGACATTGCTTCATTTTAGGTGAACTGCACCAAAAGGTCCCATGAATTGAATCATCCATGTTGGTGACTAAAAGAGCCAGCTTCAGCATCCCAGTCTAAGCACCCCCGGCCTCCATCCTTGCGACGCACGGTACACCTCGTTTACCACCTGCTCGACCCTAGTGTCACTAATAAAATGAAGTAATAATACAGTTAAAATAGAGCGAGTGTCATCTCTATCATTTCATTTCCAATGTAGATACAGAAAGTGCTTCTCTTTGTTAAAGTATGTTTCATCAACTAGTCCCATTGTTAATGTTTAAGCGTTTCTGCAAACTGGGGTGCTTAATTTTAGGTTATATGTACAAAAATAGAGATTTGAATGTCTTAAGGCGCCTCCTTGTACTACCGCTGTACACTGATGTTCATCACTGGCAGAAGGTGTATCTGGGAGACTTGGGACGTACCGTATGAGGCGTACCATATGAGGCGTCGCAGGGCCCATCTCGCCCTTGCAGCATGGCATACTATGATACTATCGCAATATTTTCTTCTATTTATTCTGTGTGTTTCATCAACTCGTGCCACTATAATGTAATCACGCTTTTTCATTATTTGTGCAAACAGGGTTATTCAGCTGCATTTTGGTGGAACTGCACAAATGTACGTACGGAACCGGCATATATGCAGAGTGCAAGGTGTGCCAAGTAAAAATTACCGACACCAACCATGCTGCATGCACGCATTGGCATCCACCACCACAAGTGGGATGTGTGGCACTCTCTATGGATGGATCTTTCTCGGCAGCAAATCCTCTAACCAATACTAGTAGCTTATATTGGCAGTTTTCTAGGGAGTACTCTTTTCTGAAAGAAGCACCAATCTATTTTTCTTTATTTGTACACTGTGTCACAACTTTGACCCAAAGGTCCAGAGCTATTTTAGGGTGATTGGCGTAGTACTTGGAGACTGATTGTAAGCATGATTTTCATTAGTTGTCACACTGATTGTAAGCATGAGCAGGTGGAAGATCAGGTTAGTGCGAAGCTTACCTTAAACCCTACCGCCGCCATTGAAACGAGGCGAGCATCAAGGGAACCATGGAGAACGGCGGGGAAGCGACGTTGCGCCATCCGGCCTCCTCTTGCGGTGGGAGAACGAATACTCCTGTGGCTCCGGCTGGCTCTGCACCCTCACGAATGGCACACCATACTCAATCGATTCATTATCCTCTGGGTGCTCGACCTTCGACCTGTACGTCCACCACCTCCACCTGACTGTCGCCTCGGGTGAATCTATCTGCTCCATCGCCCATAGGAGATACTAGATGAACTCGGAGGACTGCGGCATGACTGCCGCTGAGGAGTACATGTACATCGTCGCCGTCTCGCTCTTTCGCATACATTGCCACATGGCCCGCACCGTCCTCGAAATATCCCACTCATTGTCAAACCAACTAAGAATCTCCTTCAACCTGGCTAACTTTGCCTGGTCGCCGCCGGCGATCTGCCTGATTCGCTGCTGCATCCTCTGCATAGATGTCCTTCTGAGTGGTCTGGTGCTAGCTTTGGAAGATGGCAGGAGAGACGGTGGTCTTGCAATAGAGAAGAGGGAGAGGCGAGACGGTGGTTTTGGAATGGAGATGATGGAGAGGAGAGGAGGTGGTTTTGCAATGGAGAAGATCAGAAGAGGGAGAGGCGAGACGGTGGTTTTGGAATGGAGATGATGGAGAGGAGAGGAGGTGGTTTTGCAATGGAGAAGAGGGATAGGAGCGTGCGATAGCGATTTAGGATTGGGCGAGAGGGCCGGCGTGCTGTGACTGGATCAAAATAAAAATCAATTTACCCTTCAATTAAGAAAGAGACCCCACATTAACTAGTCTCCCTTTTATTCTGGGTCATAATTGACCATGATTTTCGCATATAAAATATATGTTATATGCTGCAAAAATAATATAATCTGAAAGTACATTCAGATACGAACCAAACGATACAATTTTTGGTGACATGCATTCACATTTTGCTTGTCAAATACAGTACGTGGTCAAACTTTGACCCAAAATACGCAAAACAACAAAAAAATACTTCCAAGACCAGCGCCGCTTGAGGGAGTCCCGGATTAGGGGGTATCCGGATAGCCGAACTGTCACCGTTGGCCGGACTCCTGGACTATGAAGATACAAGATTGAAGACTCCGTCCCATGTCCGGATGGGACTTTCCTTGGCGTGGAAGGCAAGCTTGGCAATACGG
The DNA here is from genome assembly GCF_002162155.2 of Triticum dicoccoides. Lineage (NCBI taxonomy): Eukaryota > Viridiplantae > Streptophyta > Magnoliopsida > Poales > Poaceae > Triticum > Triticum dicoccoides. Next base: position 442,733,268 of record NC_041393.1, on the reverse strand, counting down.
ATATGTAGATCTCCTACCATTGTAACCGACTCTGTGTAACCCTAGCCCTCTGCGGTGTCTATATAAATCGTAGGGTTTTAGTCCGTAGGACGAACAACAATCATACCATAGGCTAGCTTCTAGGGTTTAGCCTCTTTGATCTCGTGGTAGATCTACTCTTGTACTACCCATATCATCAATATTAATCAAGCAGGAGTAGGGTTTTACCTCCACCGAGAGGGCCCGAACCTGGGTAAAAACATCGTGTCCCTTGTCTCCTGTTACCATCCGCCTAGACGCACAGTTCGGGACGCCCTACCCGAGATCCGCCAGTTTTGACACCGACATTGGTGCTTTCATTGAGAGTTCCTCTGTGCTGTCGCCATCAGGAAGGATGCCTCACCCCGTCTTTAAAGACGGCAACGTTGCTAAAGGAGCTTTGGCCATCGGCCAAACTCTCCGGCTTGGTGGTTTTCTTATGACCGCCTGTTCGGCCGCCGCGCCGACGATGACTTCTCGGGTCATCGAAAGCAATCTTCACATTAACTCGGAACTTGCCGAGCAGCTAGATCCGATGGAGCTCTCCTCCTTAAACGAGCTCTTGGATTGCATCGCCACCCTGGGAGTCGCTATAGACTACGATCAGATTGGGCCTAAAACCGATCTGAGAGAGATCAACTCTCCCCAGGCTACCCACCACGTTGTTGTGGTAGAGGAACAGTAGGGCAACCCTTCTTCTATATTAAGGACTAGCTATGTCTGGATTCCCGACCCCTCCATGCCAGATTCCCGCGGGACGGACGTCGATCAAGTCCTGAACCCGGGCTGGATTCATTGGACAATATCCAAAAACCCAAGCTTCCAAGTTCGGAAACTTTTCGGCCCTTGAGTCTTAGATTGGACGGGGTTCCGAATTTAATTCCACCCGCCCACCCAAACATAAGCGATCTATCCCGAATCCGGCAAGAGCCCGTTGAAACAGTACACCATTACTGGGCCAGATTCCTCCTGGTTACGGACAGGATAAAGGACTGCCACGAGGAAGTCGCAATTTCACTTTTCTGCAATAATTGCACGGACAAGGGAATCCTAAACGCCATAAGTCGTCGTGAAATTACACGCTTTGCCGACTTGGCGTCCATAGTACGAAAGTACTGTGCGATGGAGAGCGCCTGGAAAACCGAAACCAAATTTTGGGATAATCCGGCCCCGAATACAACCCTAGTCCGAAATAAAAGGGTGCATCATCGCCAAGCACCTGGGTTAAATACCAAAATGCAAAAAACCCTAAAGGGCATGGAACCGTACTGGAAGGATGGATCAATGGACCCTGCAAAATTCATAGCACAGTGGGCGCCACTCCAACTCATAGCCTTCGAGCATGTTGGATACTACGGCAGGTGGCCAAAAGTGGCGAAGAGCTTCTAGCTCCAGAGAATCAGCCCAGCAACACCAGTACGGTATTAACAGTCTTCGAGACTTTCGCATCAAATAATATGCGGAAACGAACACTCCGCAGCCTTGCCGAAGTCTACCAAGTAGCAACAATAAATCCATGGAGTGACACGGCCATTACCTTTAACGCCAGTGACGAACCTAAATTCCGAACAGCCCGAGCACCAGCCGCATTGGTCCTCAATCTAATAGTGGACGACTTTCGCCTTACCAAGGTACTCATGGATGGCGGCAGCGGATTAAAACTCATTTATGAGGAAACCCCCCGAAAATGGAAATAGACTGGAGTCGCATTGAGCAAAGCAGCACAACCTTTAGAGGAATAATCCCTACTCGGGAAGCATGCTGCACAGGAAAAATTACACTGGATGTGGTGTTCGGCTCGCCGGACAATTACAGGTCCGAGGAGGTCACGTTCCAAGTGGCCCCGTTCAGCAGCGGATATCACGCTTTATTAGGGCGAGAGGCATTCACAATTTTTCAAGCTATACCCCATCACGGGTACATGAAGCTCAAAATGCCCGGACCCAATGGAATCATCACTGTTGCCAGTGATCCGGACATAGCACTCCGCGCCGAAAATAAGATAGCTGCACTAGCCCTTGAGGCACTATCCGAAGCCCTAGCGGCCGAGGAACTCACTGCGCTGCGCTCCACTGTGAACAGGGACGATGTGATACTCGATAAGAGATCCAAGTCCACCTCTTTTAAGCCAGCGGATGAAATAGTCAAATTCCAAGTCCATCCAACGGACCCTACAAAGACGGCCTCCATTGGGGCACAGTTAAACCCTGATGTAGACGCCACACTACGAGAATTCCTACGGGAAAATTGGGACATTTTTGCCTGGCACCCTTCAGACATGCCAAGAATCCCACGCTGGCTGGCCGAGCACATCCTAAATATCCTAAAAGGGTTCAAGCCAGTCAAACAGGCTCTTCGGCGATTTTCCGAACCCAAGAGACAGGCCATGGGAGAGGAGCTAGCCAAACTTTTGGAAGATGGATCCATCAGAGATATAAAACATCCGGACTGGCTAGCAAACCTGGTGATGGTACCAAAGAAGGATGAATCCTGGCGCCTATGTGTCGACTTCAAGGACCCTAACAAGGCTTGCCCAAAGGATCCATTCCCCCTCCCCCGCATCGATCAAATTATCGACGCTACCGCAGGGCATGATTCATTGTGCTTCCTCGATGCATACTCCGGCTACCACCAAATCAAGATGGCGGAGCCAGACCAAGCCGCAACGGCATTTATCACTCCATACGGCCCATTCTGCTTCAACACAATGCCCTTCAGGCTCAAAAACACTGGCGCAACATATCAGCGCATGATTCAGACATGTCTGGCAAACCAGATCAACAAAACAGTGGAGGCATACGTAGACGATGTGGTCGTCAAATCCAAGCATGTCGAAACTCTAGTAGACGACTTGAGGCTCACATTCGACAATCTCCGAGCATATGAAACTAAGCTCAACCCGGAAAAATGCGTTTTCGTCGTACCAGCCGGAAAGCTCTTGGGCTTCATTTTATCCGGAAGAGGAACTGAAGCAAACCCAGCCAAGATCCGAGCTCTGTCACAATTGGATATCCCAAAAGACCTCAAACAAATACAAAAATTGACTGGATGCCGCCATGGCCGGACAGGATGCCGCTTTATCTCCCGCTTAGGAGAAAAGGCATTACGCATTTATCGCCTCCTGCGGCGCACCGAACACTTCGAGTGGACGGATGCCGCCATGGCCGGACTCGAAGAAATCAAAGCCATATTGGCAACAAATCCGGTCCTGGCCGCGCCCAACATGGGCGAACCAATGCTATTATACATCGCGGCAACCAAACAAGTTGTAAGCGCGGTACTCGTTGTTGAACGAGAAACAAATGGACACAAGTTCCCTCTTCAAAAACCAGTTTACTACGTGTCCACTGTCCTAACTCCATGCAAGTCCCGGTATCCACACTATCAAAAGATAGCGTACGTAATGTTCATGGCATCCCGGAAGCTGCGACACTACTTTCAAGAGTGCTCGATAACGGTAGCCTCCGAAGTACCTCTTAATGACATTATAAACAACCGCGACACCACTGGCCAGATTGCAAAATGGGCCATCGAGCTCCTCCCCTTCGACATAACCTACAAGCCACGACGAGCTATTAAGTCATAGGTTTTGGCCGACTTCGTCGCCGAATGGACTGAAGTCGAACTCCCTAAAGAGTACGACGCATATTCCAATTGGATCATGCACTTCGACGGCTCCAAAATGTTGGCCGGCCTGGGGGCTGGCATCGTCCTGACATCCCCAACCGGAGACACAGTTCAATACATACTCCAGATAATGTACACGGACTCCAACAACGCAGCCGAACACGAGGCCCTTCTACATGGCCTCCGGATGGCGATCTCCATGGGCATTAAATGCCTAGAGGTGCGCGGGGATTCGAACCTCGCGATATCCCAAATAAATGGAGACTTCGACGCCAAGGATCCAAAAATGGCAGCTTATCGTAACGCCGTCCTAAAAATGTCAGCTCGATTTGAAGGGCTCGAATTTCACCATATAGCCCGGGATAATAACCAGGTGGCGGACGTATTGGCACGCATCGGCGCAAAGCGCGATGCCGTCCCACCCAACATCTTCCTGGAGTGGCTTTTCAAGCCATCCGTACTATGGGAAGGGGAGTCCGGAAAACAACAATCCGGACCCAATCGCACCGCCTGACACCGAACATTCTGACACAATTGGCGGTTCTGCCAATGAAATAACACCTTCAGCCCATGAAATAATGGCAGTCATTGCCCCGTGGACCGAGCCATTCCTAGCCTACTTAACTAGGCAGGAACTTCCCGAGGACCAAAATGAGGCCCGCTGCATAGTACGGCGATCTAAAGCCTATAAGGTCCATGAGGGAGAGTTTATAAGAAAAGCACAACCAGAGTCCTTCAAAGGTGTATATCCGAAGAGGAAGGGTGAAATCTTCTTGCTGAAATTCATGCCGGACTCGGTGGGCACCACGCCGCAGCCCAGGCCCTGGTAGGCAAGGCCTTCCGTACAGGATTTTATTGGCCGACGGCCCGGGCAGATGCTCAGGACTTAGTCCAACGATGCGTCGGTTGCCAGCTCTTTGGTAATCAAAGCCACATGCCACCCATCGCCATCAAAACTATACCCATCACCTGGCCGTTTGCGGTCTGGGGGCTTGACATGGTTGGACCCCTTAAAGGAGGAACCCACAAGCAAAAATACCTATTGGTCATGGTGGATAAATTCACCAAATGGATAGAGGCCAAGCCAGTTAAGATGGTCGAATCCGGACCCGTGATAGACTTCATATCAGGGGTAGTACACTGTTACGGCGTCCCCCATAGCATCATCACTGATAACGGCACGAACTTCATGGCTGACGAGGTTAAACTCTGGTGCAAAAAACATGGGCATCAAGCTCGACTACGCTTCAGTCTATCACCCTCAAACTAACGGCCAAGTCGAGCGAGCAAATGGTCTAATCATGAGCGGCATTAAACCCAGACTAGTGCGGTCCCTCAAGGAATCTAACACGCACTGGGTAGAGGAGCTTGACTCCGTACTCTGGGGGCTGCGGACCACGCCGAATCGCACTACTGGATTCACACCATTTTTTATGGTATACGACGAAGAGGTAGTTTTGCCCTGCGACATAATTCATGACTCACCTCGCGTGCGCATGTACGAAGAAAGAGAAGCCGAGTTGGATCGGCAGGACAGTTTGGACGCCTTAGAGGAGGAGCGCGACGTGGCAAAAGCTCGTTCCGCATTCTATCAACATCAGGCTCGAAGATATCAAAGCAGAGAAGTACGGGCCAAAACTTACAATGTTGGTGAACTAGTTCTACGCATGCCGGACAAGAAAAAGGACAAACTCAAGCCCAAATGGGAAGGTCCCTTCATCATCGACCAAGTCCTGACCGGCGGAGCGTACCGTCTGCGAAACGCGTCGGATAACCGACTCGAGACGAACCCATGGAACGTAGCCCGTCTCCGAAGATTCTACGCCTAGCGCCGGACTCTGAGTTCGTCTCCTTCCTCCGTCTACATTTTATACTTTAGCTTTCTTTTATTTCTCTCCTTCTCCCTCCTTTTTCTTAAAGCCTCTGGAGGCTCGTCTTCGCATTGTTCGCACACACTTGACGTGCTACTCACGCTCATTATACCTGGGGGCTTCTTGAACAGAAGCTTATTTATACGGGCTTTATGCCCAACACATGTGTCACACTTCCGCATGTACCTTTTATTCACCATTATATGCATCGATATGACTTAAGTTTTGGCCAAGCTGGGTTGCCTGGCTCCTGTGCTTACCCCTACGTTCCCGATTGTTCGGCTAGGTGGTAAAGGGACCACCTCTGCGATTGTTACTGCTGGGTCAGCCGGATGTGTACCTCAGACTGGGTGAAGCCGAAAGCTAGCGTTCTTAAGGGAATATTCGGTCGGTGAACTAAAAGACGATTTCTTACCTATTTATTTATCTGCCCCCAGATGCTTTCCTGCTTTTTTCGCAGTCTGGACATGCACTTTAGGGCATGCCTCCCAGGGAAAGGAACCCCTAACGGAACTATTCTCCCTGGAAGATGTTTCTTACTAACCATGTAATATAACATAACTAGTTGGGAACTTGTATGATAAAGCACTAATGACCCCTACGCCTGGTCTCCACGCATGCCCCAGTTTTTTATATAACCGCGAGGGTATTCGAACACACTCCGGACTGTCGGGTCCCGAGGTTGAAGCGAAAAGGTCCGCTACGACAAATGATCTACAATCCGGCTAGAAGGCATTTTACATGTCATTTTAAATTACATAGTCAAATTGACTGATCGTATTCCTCTTCAATACCATCTAATAGTCTGTCTAGTTTACAGTCCCGCTGGGAATACTTTGCGGCCAACTCTACTTGGTCGTACACTAAGCTCACAGGGATCTCCTTCCCATCAGGCCCCACAGGTCCGACCTCGGCCATGTGGTTCGGGTCAGCCTTCGTGTACCGCATCTTCACCATGGCCCAGGCCTCCCTGGAGCCTTGATGGCAGGCCGATATCTTCCATAGCCGGAAGCGTCGCCGTGCTCCCTGAAGCTTCTTTGCAAGCTCTCCAAGACCTTCGGGTAGGGAAATGAATGGCCACAAGGCCTGGGCGACGCCTCTCATCACCTTCTGAACTCGTTCGTGCAGTCGCAGCAGCTCGGGAAGTAGGTCACCCATTGAACCAGGCATTTCCTCTATAGGACGACCTGTGAGCATACATAGAGACATAATTATGTTAATCGACTTCCTCACCGAACTCTTCTTTTCAAAAGTTCGCTCAAGCACTTACTATAAATGCCGCGACGAAGCCGCCGATTCTCCTTAACGGAGTCAGACAGCTGGGCTCGAACATCCTTTAGTTCCTCTCCCAGCTGGGTGTTGGCATCTTGGAGGTTATTTTTCTCTTGCCGCACCCTTGTAAGCACATTCTCGTCGGCTTTTAACCGGTGCAAGAGCTGTTGCTTGTCCGGATCCACCCTGGCGCCATCTGCAATGTTATTGTCAGACTTATACACACGCCGCACTTCACAAACTACTTATCTTTCGAAGTATATACTACCGGAGTGGGTCTCTGTGGCTCCCCCTGTGGCGGCTAGTGCGGCCTCAAGTTGGGCCTTGCACTCTTGAAGCTCCTGGGACAGTTGGGTATTCTTTTCGGTAAGATCCTGCATAACAAATGATCCTTAAATCAGTTATTCTAACTATTTTAAGTCTCGGGGGCTACTGGCATATATAACTGTCAAAATTCCTCACCCGTATGTCTTTCACATACTGCTCCGTGGCTCTGGCTAGGCCATCTTGAGCGGCACGGAGGTGCGCATCTCCCGAATTAAAGGCATTCAATGCCTCTTGGGAGAAACATGCGTCACGAAGAACTGTCCGGCGGCGCCTATGATTCATGGCACTCTCCACCTCGGATTTGGTGGCGGACAATCCGTCGGCATCCTCCGTTGGAGGAGCATTTGACACGCACCTTGTGTTCGCCTCCCCTTCTGGACCTGGCTCTGGAGTCTAGCTGACGGAGGCTTGATTGGCAACCTCTCCGGACACAGTCCGACGAGCGCTCTTTTTCCTGAAAAGTTCACGAGCGTTAGTATGCCTTCCAGGAATCTTCCCTTGAAACACGGAGGCCCGCCATACCGTTGCGGCGACGTCTCGATCTGCACCGCACTTCTTTTCTACCTGTTGGGCCGAGCTGCCCCTTGTTGGCCAGCCGCCGTGGGCTCAGCTTCCCGCCTCAAAGGCACCCCCTGCGAAACGCCATTGGTATGCGGTGATCAGAAATAAGCACGGATGGGTCATGGTATCAGGACTTCGGTCACAGTTACCTGGGAAGCTGGAAGTATTCCAGGGTAGTTGGCTGTAATGGCAACCAAAGCATTGTCGATGCTAAGTTGGTGGAACACCACATCGAGCAGCTCCACCTTTATGTCCGGATCCTCTTCGGAGGCCGGATCAAGGGACCGTTCCAGATCCTCGGGCTGTGGAGCCGGGCTGTGTATATCCTCTACGGCCCAGCGCAGTTCCTGCGTCGAAATCACAAAATGAGATACTTAACCATGGGAATATGGATCGGATAGGCAAAAAGAAATGTCCGATTACCCAGCTTTGAGGGTTGTTCATAGAAAATCCGTTCAATGGAATGGCACGGAGGACATCCTCCTCTTCCCCCTTGTACAGAGCAGACAAGATCTTCACCAGATCGGCGACCGATCCCGGCCCCTTACGGCCATGACGGGTGGAATCATCCTCCCCGTTGAAATCCCACATGGAGTGGCCCCTATACTGGAGCGGCTGCACCCCCCGCATAATGCATGTGGCCATGACCCTAATCATGGTCAGTCCGGAATGAGCCAATAATCTTATTCGGCTCATCAGGTAAAGGACGTCCCTCTCATTCTCCCTTTGAGAGCTCCGCGGACGCCAACTTAGGCGTTTCTTCAAGGGAGCATTGCTGAACTCCGGGAGGCCGGTCCGAATGGGATCCGGTAGCCGGGCGTCTTCTATATAAAACCATTCTGAAGGCCAGTCTTCGGACGCCTTCTTCGAGGTTCCGGATAGATATCCGGTCCCGGCGATGCACCATAGCTCGGCTCCGCCCACTTGATATATTGACCCCTCATGAGAACGGGGTACGAGGCAGAATAATCTCTTCCACAGCGCAAAATGAGCCTCGACGCCCAAAAACAGTTCGCAAAGGGCCACGAAGCCCGCGATGTGCAGAACACAGGCAGGCGTAAGGTGGTGCAGCTGGAGGCCGTAGAACTCCAGGAGCCCCCGAAGAAACGGATGTATTGGAAATCCGAGTCCTCTTATCAAATAAGAGACAAAGCATACCCGCTCTCCTTTGAAAGGATCGGGGACGCTCTCCGCTTGCTTTCCGCCCTTATAGGTGGCGAGTCCGGTTCAAGCCGGAACCATGAAGGCTGGGGGAAGAAATCCCTTGGTTTGGAGCGTCACTAGCTTGCTATGAGGGACTGAGCATCTCTCCCAATCCCCAGGCTGATGGCTGGGAGCGCGAGAGGAGGAGCCGCATCGACTGTCCATGATGGAATGGATTTTTTGTCAGAGGCCCTCCGATGAAAGCTTGCGGATGGGGTATGGTGTGATTCGGATCTAGATCCTCGTCTCTTTTTGTA
>NC_041393.1:442684823-442723734 GCF_002162155.2 Triticum dicoccoides | reverse complement strand
AGATGGCCATTATTGGGGGTGGAAGCCAAGGAGAGCAGCATTTACAAGAAGCCAGACACTATTCGACAAGTATATGGAATTTGGAGAAGAACACGCCTCGCAATGCCGAAGACAATCTACGCGCCGGACTCATCGTCATTGAAGCCTGGTTCGGGGGCTACTGAGGGAGTCCCGGATTAGGGGGTATCCGGATAGCCGAACTGTCACCGTTGGCTGGACTCCTGGACTATGAAGATACAAGATTGACGACTCCGTCCTATGTCCGGATGGGACTTTCCTTGGCATGGAAGGCAAGCTTGGCAATACAGATATGTAGATCTCCTACCATTGTAACCGACTCTGTGTAACCCTAGCCCTCTCCGGTGTCTATATAAACCGGAGGGTTTTAGTCCGTAGGACGAACAACAATCATAGCATAGGCTAGCTTCTAGGGTTTAGCCTCTTTGATCTCGTGGTAGATCTACTCTTGTACTACCCATATCATCAATATTAATCAAGCAGGAGTAGGGTTTTACCTCCACCGAGAGGGCCCGAACCTGGGTAAAAACATCGTGTCCCTTGTCTCCTGTTACCATCCGCCTAGACGCACAGTTCGGGACCCCCTACCCGAGATCCGCCGGTTTTGACACCGACACCGCTCTTACGCTCTTCTCATCTTAAACCACCGCCGCTCCTCTCCTGTTCCAATCTAAATCCAGCACCGCTCCTCTCCTCTTCCATTTCAAAACCATCGCCCCTCCTCTCCTTTTCCAGTCCAAAACCAGCGTCGCTCCTCTCCTGTTCTAATCCAAAACCAGCGCTGCTCCTCTCCTCTTCCATTCAAAAATCACCGCCAACGAGTGAAGGTGCTGTGGAGAAGTAGATCGATGGAGTAGTACAACCGATACGTGAGGATCGCAGACGGCGACCCTGTGAAGCTAGCTAGGATGTTGGAGATACAGTATTGGTTTGACAATAAGGACCAACTAGCGGCGACGGCGACATCCATGGCCAAATATCTGCAACAACGCGAAAAGGCGGCGATACTCCCTGAGGGACTCGCGCCGGAGTACATAGAGCTGCTCCTCAGGGCCATGGAGCAAATAGATTCACCGAATCCGATCGTGAGGGAGCGGTGGTGGGAGTATCGATCCCAGATGGAGCATCCACCAGAGATTGAAGGATTGAGCATCTACATGGTGCAGTTTGTGAGAGTGTCCTGCCGGAGCGAGCCGGTGGAGTCTTCGTCGACCGAACCCAACTGGAAGAGGAGAAAAGCAGTTGGCCCGACGATGCTTCCCCGCCATCGTCTCCCTCGGCGTTCACATTGTCTCACGGGGCGGCTTTCTGCCGCCGAGGAATAGGAGGGGGCTGCCCCCTCCAGCCCAATAGTCGGGCAGGTTGTCAATTGTCAGGAGGATCTTAGGGTTGTCAGTATTTGCAGGTTGTGAATTTTGTTTTGTGTTGTGTATTTTGAGAGTACTTTCAGATATGAATGGCTTTTGAATTTCAGATTTGCAGTATTGAGCATATGAAGAATTTTATGAATTCTAGAGATCTATTTTTAGCACTTAAAAAATGTAGTTTCATAGGAGTATAAAAGTGCATACGAGAAGAAACTTCAAGTTTCAGTTTCAGATAAGAAACTGCAAGTTCAGTTTCAGATAAGAAACTGCAACTTTCAGAGGCAGAGCATTTATATTAACACGGCCTTTTCAAACAGGGTTAACATCATGTTGTAAGTTTTATTCATGGTCCAAAATGGAACTACCAACTTATTAACATCATGCTAATCAACAATCATGCATAGCATATCTTCATATGATGCACAGTCAAAATGCCCACACAATGTCGAGTCTGCGAAACACAGAGAAAACGAGGGACGAAGTTTTGGCAAGTGTTGGACGTGGTTTTGGGCTGCCCCGTCTAGGCTTTCATTTTTAACATGCGCAGCCCACAACTTCGGATGGGAGGGCCTGTTTGTATTTTCTTAGGGCCGGCATGTATCGACCGGCCTATGGACCTCCCATCCGAGGTTTTATTTTTGGCAGCCCAATTTATGTATTTTTTTGAAGAAAACGCAGAGGTCTGTTCTATTTTTCTATATAAGAATAGGAACGCCAGGTACAACTTATGTTTACCTTCTAACTATATTATTTATATTTAAATTATTTTATATGTTATTATATATTATTTTTATTGTCATCAAATATTTAACAGATACTTACATATGGATTGTTTTGGCACGAAAATCCTAGTGATTGTGTACAAAAGCTTGGTAAGATTTAAGGACGGATGTAATAATATCACTTATTATTCAAATATATTTATATCAAAATGCTCAGCCCCTTTTTTATTTTTTGATAACATTGCTGGCCCAACCCAACATTATAATTAGAATCAGCCCAGCAAAATCGTGTATTTCGAGAAAGTGCAAATGGCCTGTATTTTTTTAGGAAATAAAATAAATGGGCCGCATGGACGCTACATTAATTGTTCACCCAGCCCAGCTAATGGCTGTAATTCAAAAAAAGATCAAACTGACTGTAAATTCTAGCGCGCAAAAAAAGACTGTAAATTCTGAAAAAATGGGTTGAACACGTGGCACATTTTCGGAGGCTGAAATGTGGGCCAATAGGTCAAAGCCAACGCAAGTCGTTGTCAATTTAGTCAACAAATGATTCGGACATGTTAGCCGTTGGATTTACATCCAACAACTGGAATCCATCTTCAATCTCTCGTCTTCTTCCTCCTGCGCCGCCGGGACCACCTCCCGCCGCCTACTGCTAGCAGCTCTGCTTAGCACGCTTCGCTATGAAGCGGTACTCCACCAATGGCCAGGCCATCCCTCCACCCCTCCACACCTCCTGTTCTTCTCCATCGACTGCCGAACCACACCGCACTAGAACTAGTTAATCCTCGTGCACCTCTCCGTCTGCGACTCTACTCCCGCGTCTTCCCATCTCCGGCTCGTTGCTGCCCGGGACCTCGCCGTCGTCTACCACCTTGGATGTGCTCGGCGCGGCGTGGTCAACGTGGTCAACAAACGACACCACCGGATGTAGACTGCGCGTGGAGAGGCTAACAGCTGGGTCCACGGCCTCACACAAGGAAATGCCTCCTTATTGCGCGCAAAATAATGATTCCTCCACCTGACATCTGGGACCCACCGGAAGGGCCTCTGTATTTCGTGAAAAAACGTGCCCCCCGCTGACTTGTCAGACCCACCAGCCATCTTCGCACGCAAGGAAGTGCCTCCTTATTAGGCACAAAAAAATGAATACCCCCCTGCCAGCTGGAACCCAGCATACTGGGAGGTTGACTTGTGGGCCTACCAAGTTGATGGGGACGGAGGGCTTTGTCAACTTCATCAATATGAATGATTCTAGCTCATGTTACCATATGATGTTCATCCAACGGTTGTAGTGCTTCTTCAACCTATGGTCTTCTTGCTCCAGCCGCCCAAACCAGCGCCGGTCGTGCCGCTTGCTCCTGCCTCCCGTGGCCGGCTGTGATGCCGTGGAGACCTCACCGCCCCCTACTACTCCCATCGCTGGCCAGGCCATCCTTCTACTCACCCACACCCCCTGTTATTCTGCGGCGACAACAGCCTCACACCGCAGCCGAACCAGTGAACCCTCATACTCCTCTTCGCGTGGGCATCCACTGCTGCGTCTTCCCCGGCTCCGAGTCGTCCCCTTCCTAGGCCTTGCCGTCGTCCACCGCTGTGGTGCTCTCGGCGCAGCGTGGTCAACGTGATCAAGGAACGACTTCCATCGGACGTGGACTGTACGTGGAGAGGCTGACAGCTGGGTCCACGGCCGCAGCAAGGAAGTGCCTCCTTATTACGCGCAAAATAATGATTCCTCCACCTGACAGCGGGGACCCACCGGACGGGCCACCGTATTTTGCGAAAAAAGTTACCTCCTGACTCCTGGGACCCACCAGCTACATCTTCGCACACAAGGAAGTGCATCCGGGCAAAAAAACGATTCGCCCCCCTGACTGCTGGGACCCACCAGCTGCATCTTCGCACGCAAGGAAGTGCGTTCGGGCAAAAAAAAACGATTCGCCCCCTGACTGCTGGGAACCACCAGCTACATCTTCACACGCAAAGGAAGTGCGTTCGGGCAAAAAAAATGATTCGCCCCTCTGACTGCTGGGACCCACCAGCTACATTTTCGCACGCAAGGAAGTGCCTGCCAGTCGGGACCCACCTGGTCGGAGCGTACGTACCGTTGTCATTCTGGTCGCGAACATGTACGTACATACAGGTGATTGTAGAGGCAAGCACGTGTCGTAGTAGAGGCGCGCACGTAGCATACATTCATCCACGTACGTACAGTGGCCAGGGTGCAAGAAAGAAAATACGGCCACGTATGTGTACATATGGGCGGGGTCTCGAACGCCTACTCGCGCATACGTACGGCGAGGGCTCGTGTACATGGCTGGGTCGGAACGAAGAAACATCGTCGTCATCGTGTTCATGGGGTGTCAACGGAATGCGTTGTGTTCATCGGGAGGCAACGAAATGCGTCGTGTTCATCGGGAGGCAACAGAATGCGTCGTGTTCATCGGGAGGCAACGCAATGCGTCGTGTTCATCGGGAGGCAACGGAACGCGTGGGAGCCAACCGGCTTGGACGGAACAGGCGATGGAAACGAGGCCTGGCGTACCACACAACGGAGGAATCGGACCTCCTATGTTTAGAACGGGGTCCTGTTGAACGGGAGGGGTGTGGCGTACCGCAAAACGGAGGAAACGAACCTCCTACGGTCGAAACGGGGGTCCTGTTGATAGGGAGGGGTGTGGCGTACCGTAAAACGGAGCAAACGGACCTCCTATGGTCGGAACGGGGGTCCTATTGATCGGGAGGGGTGTGGCGTACCGCAAAACGGACGAAACAGACTTGTGTTGGAGCGCTGCGGTCGAAACGGGGGTCCTGTTCATCGCGAGGGGTGTGGCGTACCACAAAACGGGACTCCACGAGATACTGTTGATCTCCACCGTCGACCTCCTCCAGCCTCCACAGGCTACCGTCAACCTCCTCCAGCCTCCACGGGCTCCTGTTCATCCAGCCTCCACCGCGCGCTACTCCACCGGCTACTGTTCAACCACCCCTCCACGGGCACCCCTCCACCATCTACTGTTCATCCAGCCCTCCACACCACGGGGTCCTGTTCAACCACCCCTTCACGGCCACCCCTCCACCGTCTACTGTTCATCCAGCCCTCCACACCACGGGGTCCTGTTCATCCAAAGGCAACGCCACCGCTCATTGTTCATCCAAACCCCCCGCAACGCTCACTGTTCATCCAATCAATTGGCTTCAGTTAGCAGCAGTAGCGAAGGAATCGCTCGATCGGGTTCAGTTAATAGCCATCGATCGATCGCTCGGGTTCAGTAACGCGTAGCCTGCAGTGCAATCACTCAGGTTCAGTTAGAGCCCAACCCCTCGCTTGGGTTCAGTTAGATCCAACACCTCGCACGTGTACGAGAGAAACGCGCATCGCTCGGCCCCGACTTCCCACCATAACCGGTAACTCCCCAAAATTTTCCTTCCCCTCGCTTCTACCACAGTTTTTTCCATCATGGACGGCCCAAAGAATGTCATGCAGCCGCGTCTCCGGCCCGCCCAGGACGAAAAGCCCATTTTCTATCATGATTTTTTGTCCTAGAAGTAGGAGCCCACCACATCTATGAAGATCCCGGGTTTTGTCACAATTATCGTCATATAAGTGTCATATGTATGACAGAATTTTTTTACGTTCGGCCCAAAATGTCATGGATGTGTCTTTTTTTGTAGTGAAGAGAAAGCCTAGTTCCTTAACCCCGTAGGAAATATAAGATGACTCAGATCAGAAGGGCATAAGGTATAAGGAGTAAAAAGAGCCTTACGTTCCATCCCACAAACAGTTCCCTTATATAACTAAAGAATTTCTAGACTCAACTTCGACCAGTTTGGCTTGATAATCCTACCGGCAGTCAGACTCTGATACCAAAGCTGTCACGACTCGGATCCTATGGCACACCGATCTAGCATGTAACACCCCATATCACTTTGTGGCCTCACGCATGGTATTCCCACGGGTGTCGCCTTACCAGGCCCGGGACCGTTTGCGCCTTTTGGCTCATGTATATGATAGTGTCGCTAGCATCCATATGAAAAAGAACCTGGGCTGACATGTCTAGTCGTGAACCCAAAGTGGCACTAACTTACAGGGACAGACATACGTGACCCAGCAACGAACGTGTCGATCATCAGCGAGTGAATCCGGGTTGTAGCAGCTGGGCTAGGAAGACTCCGGAGAATCCGGGCTATAGCAGGCTAACAGGACTCCAATAGACACCGCGTGACATTTCCCCAAAGGGACAGACACAGGAACGAAGAAAGACACATGCCGGCTAGCCTAAGTGTTCCGGAGCAGTAGCAAGCTACCAGGGCTCAGTGGAAGCACTAGCAGACATTTCCAGGGAAGACAGGCTACCAAGGATAAACAACTAGATAGTCAGATCCCACACATACCAAGCATTTCAATAACATACACACAATATGCTCGTTATGTGCGAATACAACATGGCATCACAACATGACTCTACAACTCAAGTATTTTATTCAATAGGCTCCGAGGAGCGAGATATTACAAACATGGGTCTCTCGACCCAGCATTCAGAGCATAAAAGTAAAAGCACATGCAGAAGCTTAACATGTCTAAGTACAGACAACTATAAAAGAAAAAGGCAGAGAAGCCTGAGTATCTACCATATCCTGCCGAGGGCACAAGCTCGTAGCTGAGGTACAAGATAAACGTCGAAGTCCATGCAGAACTACTAGCTGAAGTCTCTCTACAAAAACATAAATTAAGAAAAAGTGAGTACAAATGTACCCAGCAAGACTTACATCAGAACTAACTACATATGCATCATTATCAACAAAGGGGATGGTGGGGTTTAACTGCAGCAAGCCACCTTTGACTCGGTGCCTATCCTGAACTACGACTGCAAGTAACTCTTTTGGAGTGGCGCACACGAGTCCACATATTCACCATATCAATACACCACTATGGATCCGCTCCTGTCTCCCTACGAGAACGCCATCAATAGCACTCACGCTTATCTTGCGTATTTTAGAGTATCCACTTTCACATGTCTATGAACTGTATAGGCAACCCAGAGGTCCTTTACCGCGGACGCGGCTATTCGAATAGATCATTTATAACCCTGCAGGGGTGTACTTCTTCATACATGTTTCCACCACTTAGCGTCTGCACACGACATCTGCTCAGCAGACTTCAAGCGAAAGCCGACGTGGGGTGTAAACCATGACCTACCTAAACACTCAAGTCTCTAGTCCAGGTTTATTACCTATTCAGCTTCCATCCGCAGGGAGTCCGGCCGAGGTTTCCACATACGGCCCCGAACGATGTGTACAGGGTTCCGCGACACCAAATGGGCGCCCGGCATACCTGGCCACGTGCCTACCGCATCACAGCCCACCCCTCGGGTCAGCGCTGCGCCCGGCCTCAAGCATGCTACAAACACCAGAAACTACTTGCAACTCCTGGACAGAGGACTAGGGTGGTTAAGAAGTCGAGTGCGGTCATATTCCAGGGCCCAATGCATGGTAGTAGCTGTTCATGGATCACAACCACAGAACTCAGTTCCTGAGGACGGCTTCAATGAGACAACCCACCATGTACTCCTACATGACCTCTCAGCGCTACCTTTACCAAATCGCATTCGCACACTTAGCTCACACATAGTAGGACATGTTCATCACTATTCCAATTCATCCCCGATGAATCGGACCTGACACAACTCTAAGCATAGCAGGCATGATAAACAAGCATGAATGAGTAGGCACATCAGGGATCAAATAACTCCTACTCATGCTAGTGGGTTTCATGTATTTACTGTGGCAATGACAGGTCATGCAGAGGAAAGTGGTTCAACTACCGCAGCAGGTAACAGATATGTTGTTGTTGTCCTAATGCAGTAAAAGAGAGCAGGAGCGAGAGAGGGGGATTGTCTCAGAATGAACAAGGGGTTTTTGCTTGCCTAGCACTTCTAAAGATAGTATAGTTCTTCATCGGTGTCATCGAACTCATCGTCGAAACCACATCTATCAAGAGGGGACAATTACCGGCAACAGAGAAGGAAACACAATCAATGCAATGCACAATATGATGCATGATCGTGACATGGCAATATGCTATGGATTGAGCTAATGCAACTAAAACTAGAAGGGTCTGGGTCATTTTGAACGAAAGGTCCAATCCCAAACTCAACTTATGAATTTAAATAGTGCCTTATCATGTTTTGCACTAAACAGCAAGGTTAAGTTGCTTAAACACCCGTGAAACCAGTACAAATGGATAGATTGGATTTTTCTAATAATTTTTCATATATAATTTATCTTATTTGGAGCTACAGATAAATTTCTATGAATTTTAGAAGTTTAAACCATTTTCTGGAATTTCCTGGATTATTTAAAAGCCAGAAAATGATTAACTGCGCCAGCATTGCGTCAGGGTAACATCAGCAAGTCAACAGGGGCAGTTCCAGGTCAAACCTGACCAGTAGGTCCCACCAGTCTGTGTCACAGTGTTGGTTAGGTCGTTGACATGTGGGCCCAGTCAATGGCCACGTCAGCTTGGTCAAAGCTGTCGCGTGGGCCCATTGAGGTTAGTTAAAACTAAGCAGAAAATGTAATCTATGTTAATTATGGTGTGGGGCCCATGAGTCAGTGGCCTGGGGGTTGGTTAGCGGAGGGATTAGCCACTAATGGTTGTGCCACGTCGGCACAACTGGAGTTAACCGCCAGTGACCATCCGGTGCAGCAGTGGCTTGCCGGGGTGGCGCTAGGGGCAGCGACTGGGTGCCCTCAGGGAACCAGAAGGGAGCCCTCGCTCGCCCGCATCTAGGGGTGTACGCAGCTGGGCGCAGGGAGATTTGGGTCGACGGCGGCGACTACTTGGGCGGCGGCCGGAGCTATGGCACGCTCAGAAACGGCGTTTTGGTGCATGGAAGGACGAGCTGCGGGTTGCTATGGAGTCCTGCGGACTCGCTGAGCACAGGGGTGGGCTCGGGTGCGTCGTGGATGCACTCTAGCTACGGTGGCTCCATGGGCGGCGACGGTGAGCTCTCGGGCTTGGTCGGAAGACGGAGCTAGGGGACGGGAATGGAGGGGGAGAGCGAGGGGGAAGCAGCAGGAGCTCACAGCAAGGTCGGTGACAATCTCAGCGGGCTCGGGGAGGCCCGGACGATGGTGAATTTGACGACGGCGATCCACGGCACCGAAGAGGAAGACGATGCCAAGGGCGGCTCTGCAGGGCGTCCCGGCTTTCGTGGGCTGGCAGAGAGCTCGAGGACGATGAGGCGAAGCGTTTGGGCACGGTGGCAAGTTGAGGGAGGCCGATGAGCGCGCATGCACTGTCCCGCCTCTGCCTACTGGTGGAGGTTAGGGATGATTGGCACCAGGCCATGTTGGCTGGGCCAGCACAGGTGAGGTCCAGGTGGGCTTCTCTCTCTCTCTCTCTTAATTTGTTTCAGTTTTCTATTTTATTGTGTTTTGTTTTGATTTAGTAAAAATACTAAACCATTTTAAAAACTCCTTAAAATATTTGTGGGCACTGTTGAAATTATTCCCAATAGGCCTCAAGTAGTTTCAGAATTATTAGAGCATTTAAATTATTTAGAGGATTTAAATGCCCCAATTCAAATACAATATGAGTTAATTCAGAAATCCAGAAATGACCTAAAAATATGTTCATCATTTTTGGCAGAGATTTACACCTAAACCAGAAATCATGAACTTTTCTTAGGGACATTTTGGGTTTATTGAAAATATTTCCATTTTGATCCTAGTTGAATTAGGTGGTGCTTGGGTTTCTTCCATCCCCATTTCAAATTTAAGAGAAATTAAAACATGATGCAACACCAGATGCTAGCACTAGACATTACCAGAACTAGGGATGTGACACTCCGCCAATAATCTTCACTCCTATCATTTTGGCAAGGACAAGTGCAATCTACTTCCACATCTTGCACTAGTTCAAGGAGTCAAAAACCCTCTTGTTGGTAAGACAAGGGACAAGGTAACCTAATGCTTTCATGGACATCATCTTGTGTGTGCATCACTCTATGTCTATGGATATCCTTGTTTGTTCCTTGTGGGACTAACCCGTGTAGGTATTGAAAGTGCAACTCACTCCAATGGATTGCTCCAAATGATCTACAACAACATTGAGCATCCACATCTTCAACACCTACATGAAGTCATCATCGCCAAAACCCAAGGTTAGTTCATCCCTCTTAAGGGGGATCTCACATCTAGGGGGAGCTTTACTCTAAAGAATTGAGCTAAAGCAACTCTAATGGTGTGAACACAAAAATGCTTTATGTAAAAGTGGTAACCCCACTTGTGCTTAAACGATGAGCATGACCTATGATCAAATGTTCTCATTTGACTCCTAAGTGAATATACTCATATATAGATGACCTAGTCATCGCCAATTGTTTGATAGATGCTAGAATTGGTTGTGCATGCTTTGACACATGTTTCATTTTCCATCTTATTGTGTGGGCATGTCGTTTGCATATTTTACTCATTCGAGGACATCCACTTGTTGTTTTGTTTGTTTGGTTCCTTTTCTTATGCCAAGTGGATGGACAAGAATGCCTAAGAACCTTCTCTAGCTATCTATGCTTTTCTCGTCTCAAACTCTATTCATGCTACATCACAAAGTTTGATCAAGTGAGATTTGAACCACTATGTGTGAGGAGCACTCGGAGTCCCCGATTCGTCATAGACTTAAACTTCCAAAACCTCTTTGTGCATTTCGGTCTGACTGAGACATCCATTTCGGTCAAACCGAGTTCACTAAGTTGATCTAGGTTTTCATCTCGGTGCAATCAATTTGAACACTTCGGTCACACCGAGTTGCAGCAACCACTTGCGATTCCGCAATCTCAGTGCCACCGAGTTGTTACACTCGGTCACACCGACAGGGTCGGGATATAAATACCCACGGGTGAGATTTTGGAAATTACTTCAAATCTCTCAGCACACTCGTGTCCTGCTCTGCCTCCTCGGGTCTCCGGATCGTCTCCTCACTGCCAACGACATCCCGCCGTTGGATTATGCCGCTGTCGATGGATTCCGCACCACCATTGCCGTCGTAGCAAACACACACCATTCTAGGGTACGTGTTTGACCCCTTGTGCTGTCATTTTAACTCCGATTCCTAGCACAAGGACAATGCCATGATTCTTGCGATGAATGAGATTGATCTATCCAGCTAAATCTTCCTTAGGCCTAGATTTATTCGAAAATTCTGGGTTAGCTCTCCGTAGAACTCATCTCAGACCGACCAAAATGTAGAAATCGGTCTCACCGATTCGGATTAGGCCATTGGACATGTGTTTTTCGGTCTGACCGAAAATTGCAAATCAGTGTGACCGAGTTCAAGATTCTGTGAAACCCTAGCAATCTCGGTGCCACCGAACTATGACTTGGTCTGACCGAGTTCACTAGTTTAGGTTCCAAGAGTTGCTTCGGTATCATCGAGTTTGTCAATTTGGTAGCTACGAGATCATTTCTGTAGAGAACTAAAACTAAGTTTTTGACTCAATTTGTTTTGCAAAACCTTTGTACTTTTTTGATGCTCATTGTCGGTGTCAAAACCAGCGGATCTCTGGTAGGGGGTCCCGAACTAGGCGTCTAAGGCTAATGGTAACATGAGGCGGGGGGCACAATGTTTACCCAGGTTCGGGCCCTCTCTATGGAGGTAATACCCTACTTCCTGCTTGATTGATCTTGATGATATGAGTATTACAAGAGTTGATCTACCACGAAATCGTAGAGGCTAAACTCTAGAAGCTAGCCTATGATTATGATTGTTCTTGTCCTACGTAGTAAACCCTCCGGTTTATATAGACACCGGAGGGGGCTAGGGTTACCAAGTGTCGGTTACAGAGAAGGAAATCTACATATCCGAATATCCAAGCTTGCCTTCCACGCAAAGGAGAGTCCCACCCGGACACGGGACGAAGTCTTCAATCTTGTATCTTCATAGTCCAACAGTCTGGCACAAGTACATAGTCCGGATGTCTGAGGACCCCCTAATCCAGGACTTCCTCAGTAGCCCCTGAACCAGGCTTCAATGACGATGAGTCCGACGCGTAGATTGTCTTCGGCATTGCAAGGCGGGTTCTTCTCCAAATCCCTGAGTACCTATTGTAACAAGCAGTGTCTAGCTTCCCATTAAAGTTGCACTCCTTGGCTTCTGTACCCTAATAATGGCAGTCTCCACATGTCGAGCGAATGCGAGAATTCGGGGCATTTTTACATTTGCCACCTTGACCATGTAAGTAAATCGTCTATTAAAGAGACGGGGATCCTCAGATCCAAATCACAGCATCTTCCCCAAGCGAGGAATCATGAGAGCGTGCCCGAAAAAACCATTCCATCATGGCCAGCCACCACATCTCCTCCTCTCGCTCCCACAGCGCCAAGCCAGGTGATTGGGTGAAGTGTATTATCATCCATGGCCGATTGGTGGAGTTGCACACCCAGGGGTTTCTCCCGCCTGCATATTTGGTCCCCGTTCGAGCCGGACTAGCCACTTATGACAGCGGGGAGCAAGCAGTGAGTTTCCCCAACCCATCCTGGGGGGAGAGAGTATGCCTTGTCCCTTACTTGCTGAGGGGCCTCGGATTTCCAATCCAATCATTCCTCTGCGGGCTCGTGGAGTTCTACGGCCTCTAGCTGCATAACTTCACTCCTGCCTCCATAATGCACATCGCAGGCTATGTCGCCCTTTGCGAGCTATTTCTGGGCTGCGAAGCTCATTTCAAGCTATGGAAGAGGCTATTCTGCCTCGTCCCCTGCACTCAGGGGGGATCTATATATCAAGTGGGCGGGGCTGAAATATGGCGCATCACCGAGACCGGATACCTGTTTAGCACTCCGAATAAGACATCCGAAGACTGGCCGTCGGAGTGGTTTTATATGGAGGACGTCCCCCTTCCGGACCCTATCCGGATGGGCCTTCCTGAGTTTACCAATGCCCCACTAAAGAAATGCCGTAGCTGGTGCCCCCGGAGCCCCCAGGAGGAAGATAGCAGGAAGGTCCTCTATATGATGGGCAAGATAAAAGCACTGGCCAAATCTGGATTCACAATAATTGAGGTCATGTCAATCTGCATAATGCAGGGGGTGCAGCCACTCCAGTATAGGGGGAAACCCATGTGGCACTTTAATGGAGAAGACGACACCACCCGCTGCGGTCGCAAAGGTCAGCACTCCGCCACCGCCCAGGCGAAAATGCTGTCCGATTTGTGTAAAGTAGAAGAAGAGTAGTTTATCCGCATTAAGCCACGGGATGGATTTTCCATGTACAACCCCCCAAGCTGGGTGAGCTGCTATCCTTTACTCAACTCCATTCATTCCCACACTCTTCCATCACAAATATTTACCTTGCTAATTCATAGCAGGAACTGCAAAAAGCTGTGAGGGAGGTCCACAGCCCGTCTCCACAGCCAGAGGACCCTAACGGGACCCTTGACCCTGGACTTGAAGAAGATCCAGACGTATTTGTGGAGCTTGTCGACAGGACGTTTTACTAGGCAAGCTATGACGGCGCCTTGGTGGCCATCATTGCCGATTATCCTGGCCTCCTCCCTGCATCACATGTAAGTAAAACCAGAATCCTGATTTCTGAGAAGGATCCCTTCTTTGCACCTTACCCATCGCACACGTCTTGTGCTTTATAGGGGAAGCCATCGGGGCGCTGCGCTGAACCCACGACGACTCGCCAACAGGGGGCACCCAAGCCGGGTAGGCTTAAAAGGAAGGCGGTCAGGACCGAGACGCCGTTGCAGAGGTTTGATTTAAAACCTACTCTGTGATTATCGTCTTTAGAATATAACAATGTCCCTTGTCGCCTGGCAGAAAGAGTGCTCGCCGGACTGTGACCGGAGATCCTGCCGGCCACGCCTCCACCGGCCGGACTCAAGAACCAGACTCAAGGGAAGAGGCTAATATGGGGACAACACCGGACGGTCCTCCTGCAGAGGACGTGGATAAAATATCCGCTACAAACTCCAAAGTGGAGAGCGCCATGAATCACAGGCGTCGACGGGCCATACTTCGCGACCCTAATTTCTCCGAAGAGGCATTCAACGCATTCAACTCGGGAGACACGTACATCCGAGCTGCTCAAGATGGGCTTGCTAGAGCCACAGACCAGTATTTAAAGGATATACCGGTAAGAAAAAATCTGATAACTATGTATATCAGTAGCCCCTGAGACTTGAAACAGTTGGCAATTGATTTAAGGATCGTTGTATGAATAGGTTCTTACATAGAAGAACAACCATTTGTCTCAAGAGCTGGAGGAGTGCAAAGCCCAGCTAAGGGCCGCAGTTGCGGGAATGGAGGAATCCAAGAAGGCCTCCTCTGGTAATACTTGTCTTGATCAAAAGGAATGTAATGATGTGTACCAGTTATTATTCGGCATGCTCGCAAATCCAACAATAGATTCTGCAGACAATCCCGGAGTGAATTCGGAGATCGTACCAGAGGATGGGTAACATGCTCTACGACAGATAGTGGCTGGCGAGCGCATGCTTACACGGGTGAGGCGAGAGAAAAACAATCTCCAGGATGCCAATACTCGGCTGGGCATTGAATTGGAAGATGTTCGGGCCCAGCTTTCTGACTCCATGAAGGAGAACAAGAGGCTTCGACACGGCATTTTTAGTATGTGCTCAAACGAACCTTTATGCAGTTCGGCGAAGAAACGGGCTAACAGAGTTAAGTCTATAGGTATGCTGATAGGTCGTCCCGGAGAAGAGATGCCCGGATCCGCAGGTGATCTGCTACAAGAGCTTTCACAACTGCATGAACAAGTTCGGCAGGTGATGCAGGGTATCGCCCAAGCCTTGTGGCCATCCTCCTCCCTGCCAGGAGGCATGGGAGACCTTGTAGAGATGCTCAAGGGAGCGTGGTGGCTCTTCCGATTATGGAAGATATCGGCCTGCCGACAAGGTGCGAGGGAAGCCTGGGCTATGGTGAAAACGCGGTACACCAAGGTTGACCCGAATCGCATGGCCGTGGTCGGACCTGTAGGGTCAGATGGGAAAGAGATCCCCGTTAGTCTGGTATATGACCAGGTAGTCTTAGCCGCAAAGTACTCCCAATAGGATTGTAGGCTAGACAGCCTGTTGGATGGTATAGAAGAAGAATTTAGTCAGTCTAAGTCACTGTGTACTTCAAATAACATATTTTGTCCCTAGCCGGATTGTAAATCATTTGTCATGGCGGACCTTTTCGCTTCAACCTCCGGACCCGACAGTCCGGAGTGTATCCGAATACACGCTCAGTTATGTAAACTGGGGTACACGTGGAAACCAGGCGTAGGGGTCATAAGTGCTTGAACAGACAAGTACCTAACTAGCTATATTATATTACATGGATAGTAAGAAACATCTTCCACGGAGAATAGTTCCGTTAAGGGTTCCTTTCCCTGGGTACGCATGCGTGAATGTGCATGTTCGAACTGCGAACAGAGACGAAGGACATAAAACATCTGGAGTTTTATATTGTAATAGGTAAGAAAACATCTTTTGTTCACTGACCGAATATTCCCTTCAGAATGATAGCTTTCGGCTTCACCCAGTCTGAGGTACACATTCGACTGACCCGGCAGTAACAATCGCAGAGGTGCTCCCCTTATGCCCTAGCCGAACTAACGGGAACGTAGGGCATAAACACAGGAGCCAGGCAACCCAGCTTGGCCAAAACTTAAGTCATATCGATGCATATAATGGCGAAGGAAAGGTACATATGGAAAAGTGACACATATGTAGTGGGCATGAAGCCGGGAAGATAATTATATTAAGCTTATGTATAAGAAGCCCCCAGGTATATCGAGTGTGCATAGCGTGGCAAGAGTGTGTAGTCGAGGCACACTTGAAGCTTTTAAGGCTATATAAAAAAAGAAATAAAGAAATAAATAAAGAAAGAGGATATAACTTAAAAGAAAGGTGGAGGTAGGGAGACGAACACAGAGTTCGGCACTAGGCATAGAATCTTTGGAGTCTGGCCGCGTTCCATGGGTTCGGCTCGAGTCGATTATCTGATGCATCACGCAGACGGTACGCTCCTCCGGTGAGAACTTTATCAATGATGAAGGGAACCTCCCACTTGGGCTTGAGCTTGTCCTTTTTGTTTTCCGGTAGGCGTAGAACGAGTTCGCCAATGTTATAAGTTTTGGCCCGTACTTCTCTGCTTTGATACCTTCGATCCTGTTGCTGACAGAATGCGGAACGGGCTTTTGCAACGTCGCGCTCCTCCTCCAGGGCATCTAAACTGTCCTGCCGATCAAGCTTGGCTTCTCTCTCTTCGCACATGCGTACTCGAGGTGAGTCATGAATGATATCGCAGGGCAATACTGCATCTGCGCCGTACAACATAAAAATGGTGTGTATCTAGTAGTGCGATTCGGCGTGGTCCGCAGCCCCCATTGTACGGTGTCGAGCTCCTCTACCCAATGCATATATGATTCCTTCAAGGATCGCACTAGTCTGGGTTTGATGCCGCTCATAATCAGACCATTTGCTCGTTCAACTTGACCGTTTGTTTGGGGGTGATAGACGGAGGCGTAATCGAGCTTAATGCCCATGTTGCCGCACCAAGTTTTCACCTCATCAGCTGTGAAGCTGGAGCCATTATCGGTGATGATGCTGTGGGGGACACCATAACGGTGTACAACCCCTGATATGAAGTCTATCACTGGTCCGGATTCGGGCGTTTTAACTGGTTGGGATTCTATCCATTTGGTGAATTTATCCACCATGACCAACAAGTATATTTTCTTATGGCTTCCACCTTTAAGGGGTCCGACCATATCCAGCCCCCAGACCGCAAAGGGCCAAGTTATGGGGCTTTTTTGAAGAGCGGTAGGTGGCATATGGCTTTGATTGGCGAAAAGCTGGCATTCGACGCAATGTTGGACGAGGTCCTGTGCGTCTGCTTGGGCTGTCAGTCAGTAGAAACTTGTACGGAAGGCCTTGCTTACAAGGGCCCAAGCTGCGGTGTGGTGGCCGCCGAGTCCAACATGAATTTCATCCAAGAGCTGCTGCCCTTCCTCTTCAGAGATGCACCTTTGGAGCACTCCGGTAGCGCTTTTCTTATAAATTTCTCCCTCGTGGACCTTGTAGGCTTTAGAGCGTCGCACAATGCAACGTGCCTCGTTCTAGTCCTCGGGGAGTTCTTTCCTATTTAGGTAGGCTAAGAAGGGTTCTGTCCACGGGGCGATGACAGCCATGATTACGTGGGCTGAAGGTGTTATTTCGGTGGAGGAGCCTCCAATTATGTCAGTGTGTTCGGGATCTGGGGTCGTGGTCGGATCCGTACTAGTATTGCCGGACTCCCCTTGCCCCACCACGGATGGCTTGAACAGCCTTTCCAAGAAGATATTAGGTGGGACGGGGTCGCGCTTAGCGCCGATGCGGGCGACGATATCCGCCACTTGATTGTTTTCTCGGACCACATGATGGAATTCGAGCCCCTGGAACCGAGCTGACATCTAGAGGACGGCATTGCAGTAAGCCGCCATTTTTGGGTCCTTGGCGTCAAAGTCTCCATTTATTTGAGATTTTGCGAGGTTCGAATCCCCATGCACTTCTAGGCGTTGAATGCCCATGGAGACTGCCATCCAAAGACCATGCAACAGAGCCTCGTATTCAGCTGCATTGTTGGAGTCTGTATATAATATTTGGAGTACGTATTGAACTGTATCTCCGGTGGGAGATGTCAGGACAACGCCAGCTCCCAGACCAGCCAGCATCTTAGGGCCATCAAAGTGCATGATCCAATTGGAATACGCGGCGTACTCTTTAGGGAGTTTGGCTTCTATCCATTCGCCGACGAAGTCGGCCAGCACTTGTGACTTAATGGCTCGCCGTGGTTTGTATATGATGTCAAACGGGAGGAGCTAGATGGACCACTTAGCAATCCGGCCCGTGGCATCACGTTTATTTATTATATCGTTGAGTGGTACTTCAGAGGCCACCATGATTGAACACTCTTGAAAGTAGTGTCGTAGTTCCCGGGATGCCATGAAGATCGCATATGCTATCTTTTGATAATGTGGGTACCGTGACTTGCATGGTGTGAGGACAGTGGATACGTAGTATACCGGCTTTTGAAGCGGGAACTTATGTCCGTCCTCCTCTCGTTCGACGATGAGCACTGCACTTACAACTTGGTGGGTTCCAGCTATATATAACAACATGGGCTCGCTGATGTTTGGTGCGGCCAGGATTGGATTGCTAGCCAAGAGGGCCTTTATTTCTTCTAGTCCGGCTGTAGCCGTGTCCATCCATTCGAAGTGTTCAGTGCATCGAAGAAGGCGATATAGGGGTAGTGCCTTTTCTCCCAATCGGGATATAAAGCGGCTTAAAGCAGCTACGCATCCATTTAACTTCTGGATTTGCTTGAGGTCTGTTGGAATAGCCAACTGTGACAGAGCTCGGATTTTAGCTGGATTTTCTTCAATTCCTATTGGAAACGATGAAGCCCAGGAGCTTTCCGGCAGGAACGCTGAAAACGCATTTTTCCGGATTGAGCTTGATGTCATATGTTCGGAGGTTGTCGAACGTAAGCCTCAGGTTGTCTATTAAAGACTCGACGTCTCTGGTTTTGATGACCACGTCGTCTACGTATGCCTCAACTGGTTTGCCGATTCGTGTTTCCAGGCATGTCTGAATCATGCATTGATAGGTTGCACTATCATTTTTGAGCCCGAAAGGCATGGTGTTAAAATAGAAGGGACCGTATGGAGTGATGAATGCCGTTGCGGCTTGATTGGACTCTGTCATCTTGATTTGATGGTATCCGGAGTATGTGTCGAGGAAGCACAATGAGTCGTCTCCCGCGGTAGCATCGATGATTTGATCGATGCGGGGGAGAGGGAAGCGATCCTTGGGGCAAGCCTTATTTAGGTCCTTGAAATCGACACATAGGCGCCAGGATTTGTCCTTCTTTGGTACCATCACCAGGTTTGCTAGCCAGTCCGGGTGTTTTATTTCTCTGATGAATCCGGACTCAAGTAACTTGGCTAGCTCCTCTCCCATGGCATGTCGTTTAGGTTCTGAAAAGCGCCGAAGAGTCCGCTTGACCGGCTTGTATCCCTTCACTATGTTTAGGATATACTCGGCTAGCTTGCGTGGGATACCTGGCATGTCTGAAGGGTGCCAGGAGAAGATGTCCCAATTCTCGCACAGGAACGCATGCAGTGCGGCATCTATTGTGGGGTTCAGTTGTGTCCCGATGGATGTTGTTTTTATAGAGTCCATTGGGTGGACTTGGAATTTGACTATTTCATTCGCTGGTTTGAAAGAGGTGGACTTGGATCGGTTGTCGAGTATCACATCGTCCCTGTCCACTGAGGAGCGCTACGCGGTTAGTTCTTCGGCCGCGAGGGCTTTGGATAATGCCTCAAGGGCCAGAGCGGCGGTTTGGTTTTCGGCGTGCATTGCCACGTCCGGATCACTGGCTAGAGTGATGATTCCATTGGGCCTGGGCATCTTGAGATTCATGTGCCCGTAATGGGGTATATCTTGGAAGCTCGTTAATGCATGCCGTCCTAAAAGGGCGTGGTATCCGCTACAGAACAGGGCCACTTGGAATGTGATTTCTTTGGACATGTGAATCTCCGGCGTGCGAAATACCACATCTAGTGTGATTTTTCCCACACATCGTGCCTCCCAACTAGGGATAATTCCTCTCAAGGTTGTGCTGCTTTGCTCAATGCGGTTCTTGTCTATTTCCATTTTGTTGAGAGTTTCCTCGTAGATGAGGTTTAATCCGCTGCCACCATCCATGAGCACTTTAGTAAGCCTCAAGCCGTCCACAATTGGACTAAGGACCAATGCAGCTGGTGCTCGGACTGTTCGGAATTGAGGTTCGTCACTGGCATTGAAAGTTATGGCCGTGTCGTTCCATGGGTTTATTGCGGCAACGTGGCAGACTTCGGCGATGCTGCGGAGTGCTCTCTTGCGCCTGTTATTTGAGGCAAAAGTCTCGAAGACTGTCAATACTATAATGTTGTTTCCTCCGGGATGATGCTGTGCGGTACCGTTAATGAGGATATCCTCGCTGCTCTTGGTCACCTGCCGAAGTATCCAACTGTTGGAGAACGTAGCAGAAATTCAAAATTTTCTACGCATCACCAAGATCAATCTATGGAGTAATCTAGCAACGAGGGAAAGGGTAGTGCATCTACATACCCTTGTAGATCGCTAAGTGGAAGCGTTCAAGTGAACGGGGTTGATGGAGTCGTACTCGTCGTGATCCAAAACACCGATGATCCTAGTGCCGAACGGACGGCACCTCCGCGTTCAACACACATGCAGGCCGGTGACGTCTCCCATGCCTTGATCCAGCAAGGAGAGAGGGAGAGGTTGGGGAAGACTCCGTACAGCAGCAGCACGACGGCGTGGTGGTGGTGGAGGAGCGTGGCAATCCTGCAGGGGTTCGCCAAGCACCGCGGGAGAGGAGGAGGAAGAGAGGTAGGGCTGCGCCAGGGAGAGGTGGAAAGTCTTGTGTTTGCAGCCCCAAAGACCTCAACTATATATAGGGGAGAGAGAGGGGGCTGCGCACCCTCTAGGGTTCCCACCCCAAGGGGTGCGGCAGCCCCAAAACCCATCTAGGGTGGCGGCCAAGGGGGGAGAGGGGGAAACTTGCCCCCCAAGTAAGGTGGATGCGCCCCCTCCCCAAACCCTAGGCACCTTGGACCCTGGTGGGGGGGGGGGGCGCACCAGCCCACCTGGGGCTGGTCCCCTCCCACACTTGGCCCACACAGCCCTCTGGGGCTGGTGGCCCCACCTGGTGGACCCCCGGGACCCTCGCGGTGGTCCCGGTACATTACCGATAGCACCCAAAACTTTACCGGTGACCAAAACAGGACTTCCCATATATAAATCTTTACCTACGGACCATTCTGGAACTCCTCGTGATGTCCGGGATCTCATCCGGGACTCTGAACAACATTCGGTAACCACATACAAACTTCCTTTATAACCCTAGCGTCATCGAAGCTTAAGTGTGTAGACCCTATGGGTTCGGGAGACACGTAGACATGACTGAGACAACTCTCCGGCCAATAACCAACATCGGGATCTGGATACCCATGTTGGCTCCCACATGTTCCACGATGATCTCATAGGATGAACCATGATGTCGAGGATTCAATCAATCCCGTATTCAATTCCCTTTGTGCACCAGTATGGTACTTGCCCGAGATTCGATCGTCGGTATCCCGATACCTTGTTCAATCTTGTTACCGGCAAGTCTCTTTACTCGTTCCGTAACACATCATCCCGTGATCAACCCCTTGGTCACATTGTGCACATTATGATGATTTCCTACCGAGTGGGCCCAGAGATACCTCTCCCTCACAAGGAGTGACAAATCCCAGTCTCGATTCGTGCCAACCCAACAGACACTTTCGGAGATACCCGTAGTGCACCTTTATAGCCACCCAGTTACGTTGCGACGTTTGGTACACCCAAAGCATTCCTACGGTATCCGGGAGTTGCACAATCTCATGGTCTAAGGAAATGATACTTGACATTAGAAAAGCTTTAGCATACGAACCACACGATCTATGTGCTAGGTTTAGGATTGGGTCTTGTCCATCACATCATTCTCCTAATGATGTGATCCCGTTATCAACGACATCCAATGTCCATGGTCAGGAAACCGTAACCATCTATTGATCAACGAGCTAGTCAACTAGAGGCTTACTAGGGACATAGTGTTGTCTATGTATCCACACATGTATCTGAGTTTCCTATCAATACAATTATAGCATGGATAATAAACGATTATCATTAACAAGGAAATATAGTAATAATAACTAATTTATTATTGCCTCTAGGGCATATTTCCAACAGTCTCCCACTTGCACTAGAGTCAATAATCTAGTTCACGTCGCCATGTGATTAACACTCACAGGTCACATCGCCATGTGACCAACATCCAAAGAGTTTACTAGAATCAATAAACTAGTTCACATCATCATGTGATTAAGACTCAATGAGTTCTGGGGTTTGATCATGTTTTGCTTGTGAGAGAGGTTTTAGTCAACGGGTCCACAACATTCAGATCCATATGTACTTCGCAAATCTCTAGGTCATATTGTAAATGCTGCTTCCACGCTGCACTTGGAGCTATTCCAAATGGTTGCTCCACTATACGTATCTGTTTTGCTGCTCAGAGTCATTCGGATAGGTGTTAAATCTTGCATCGATGTAACCCTTTACGCCGAACTCTTTATCACCTCCATAATTGAGAAACATGTCCTTATTCCTCTAAGGATAATTTTGACCGCTATCTAGTGATCCACTCCTTGATCACCTTTGTACCCTCTTGCCAGACATGTGGCAAGGAACACATCAGGTGCGGTACTCAGCATAGCATACTGTAGAGCCTACGTCTAAAGCATAGGGGACGACCTTCGTCATTTCTCTCTTTTCTGTCGTGGTTGAGCTTTTAAGTCTTAACTTCATACCTTACATCTCAGGCAAGAACTCCTTCTTTGACTGATCCATCTTGAACACCTTCAAGATCATGTCAAGGTATATGCTCATTTGAAAGTACCATTAAGCGGTTTTTGATCTATCCTTATAGATCTTGATGCTCAATGTTCATTTGAAAGTACCATTAAGCAGTTTTTGATCTATCCTTATAGATCTTGATGCTCAATGTTCAAGTAGCTTAAACCAGGTTTTCCCTTGAAAAACACTTTTCAAATAACCCTATATGCTTTCCAGAAACTCTACATCATTTCTGATCAACATTATGTCAACAACATATACTCATCAGAAATTCTATAGTGCTCCCACTCACTTCTTTGGAAATACAAGTTTCTCATAAACTTTGTATAAACCCAAAATCTTTGATCATCTTATCAAAGTGTATATTCCAACTCCGAGATGCTTACTCCAGTCCATGGAAGGATCGCTGGAGCCAGCATACCTTTTAGCATCCTTAGGATCGACAAAACCTTTCTGATTGTATCACATACAACCTTTCCTTACGAAAACTGGTAAGGAAACTCGTTTTGACATCCATCTGCCAGATTTCATAAATGCAGCTAATGCTAACATGATTTCGACGGACTTAAGCATCGCTACATATGAGAAAATCTCATCGTAGTCAACTCCTTGAAATTGTGAAAAACCCTTCGCCACA
Source organism: Triticum dicoccoides (assembly GCF_002162155.2). Taxonomy (NCBI): domain Eukaryota; kingdom Viridiplantae; phylum Streptophyta; class Magnoliopsida; order Poales; family Poaceae; genus Triticum; species Triticum dicoccoides. The sequence goes on along the minus strand of NC_041393.1, from coordinate 442,700,489 downwards.
AGTCGAGCTTCATAGACGGTGACATTACCGTCCACGTCTGTCTTCTTCTTAAAGATCCATTTATCTCAATGGCTTGCCGATCATCAGGCAAGTCCACCAAAGTCCATGCTTTGTTTTGATACATGGATCCTATCTCGGATTTCATGGCTTCTAACCATTTGTTGGAATATGGGCCCACCATCGCTTCTCCATAGCTCGTGGGTTCATTGTTGTCTAGCAACATGACCTTCAAGACAGGATTACTGTACCACTCTGAAGTAGTACGCATCCTTGTCACCCTACGAGGTACGGCAGTGACTTGATCTGAAACTTCATGATCACTATCATAAGCTTCTACTTCAATTGGTGTGGGCGCCACAGGGACAACTTCATGTGCCCTGCTACACACTAGTTGAAGTGACGGTTCAATAACCTCATCAAGTCTCCACCATGCTCCCACTCAACTTTCCGAGACAAACTTTTCCTCGAGAAAGGACCCGATTCAAGAAACAATCCCTATTTCTTTCGGATCTGAATTAGGAGGTATACCCAACTGTTTTGGGTGTTCTATGAAGATGCATTTTATCCGCTTTAGGTTCGAGCTTATCAACCCGAAACTTTTTCACATAAGCGTCGCAGCCCCATACTTTTAAGAAACAACAACTTAGGTTTCTCCAAACCATAGTTCAAACGGTGTCGTCTCAACGGAATTACATGGTGCCCTATTAAAGTGAGTGCGGTTGTCTCTAATGCCTAACCCATGAACAATAGTGGTAATTCGATAAGAGACATTATGGTATGCACTATATCCAATAGGGTGCAACTATGATGTTCGGACACACCATCACACTATGGTGTTCCAGGCGGTATTAATTGTGAAACAATTTCCACAATGTATTAATTGCGTGCCGAAGCTCATAACTCAGATACTCATCTCTATGATCATATCATAGACATTTTATCCTCTTGTCACGATGATCTTCAACTTCACTCTGAAATTACTTGAACCATTCAATAATTCAGACTTGTGTTTCATCAAGTAAATATACTCAGTATCTACTCAAATCATCCGTGAAGTAAGAACATAACGATATCCACAGCGTGCCTCAGCACTCATTGGACTACACACATCAAAATGTATTACTTCCAACAAGTTGCTTTCTTGTTCCATTTTACTGAAAACGAGGCTTTCAGTCATCTTGCCCATGTGGTATGATTTGCATGTCTCAAGTGATTCAAAATCAAGTGAGTCCAAACGGTCCATTTGCATGGAGTTTCTTCATGCATATACACCAATAGACATGGTTCACATGTCTCAAATTTTTCAAAAATGAGTGAGTCCAAAGATCCATCAACATGGAGCTTCTTCATGCGTTCTATACCAATATGACTTACATGGCAGTTCCACAAGTAGGTGGTACTATCATTACTATCTTATATCTTTTGGCATGAACATGTGTATCACTACGATCGAGATTCAATAAACCATTCATTTTGGGTGCAAGACCATTGACGGTACTATTCAAATAAACAGAGTAACCATTATTCTCCTTAAATGAATAACCGTATTGCGATAGGCATAATCCAATCATGTCTATGCTCAACGCAAACACCAAATAACACTTATTTAGGTTTAACACCAATCTCGATGGTAGTGGGAGCGTGCGATGCTTGATCACATCAAGCTTGGAAAAACTTCCAACACATATCGTCAGCTCACCTTTAGCTAGTCTCTGTTTACTCCGCAGCCTTGTATTTCGAGTTACTAACACTCAGCAACCGAACCGGTATCTAATACCCTGGTGCTACTAGGAGTACTAGTAAAGCACACATTAACATAATGTATATCCAATATACTTCTATCGACCTTGCCAGCCTTCTCATCTACCAAGTACCTAGGGTAATTCTGCTTTAGTGACTGTTCCCCTTACTGCAGAAGCACTTAGTCTCGTTGAAACTAGTGGTTTCACTAACCATCAACAATCTATGCTCCTTCTTGATTTCTACTTTCGCGGTGTCAAACATCGCGAATATTTCAAGGATCATCATATCTATCCCTGATATGTTATAGTTCATCACGAAGCTCTAGCAGCTTGGTGGCAATGACTTTGGAGAAACATCACTATCTCATCTGGAAGATCAACTCCCACTCGATTCAAGTGATTGTTGTACTCAGACAATCTGAGCACAAGCTAAATGATTGAGCTTTTCTCCCTTAGTTTCTAGGCTAAGAAACTCGTCGGAGGTCTTATACCTCTTGACGTGGGCACGAGCCTGAAATCCCAATTTCAGCCCTCGAAACATCTCATATGTTCCGCGACGTTTCGAAATCGTCTTTGGTGCCTTAACACTAAACCGTTTAACTGAACTATCACGTAGTTATCAAAACGTGTATGTTAGATGTTCGCAACACCCACAGACGACGTTCGAGGTTCAGCACACTGAGCAGTGCATTAAGGACATAAGCCTTCTACGAAGCAACAAGGACAATCCTCAGTTTATGGACCTAGTCCGCATAATTGCTACTATCAACTTTCAACTGAATTTTTCTCTAGGAACATATCTAAACAGTAGAACTAAAGCGCGAGCTTACGACATAATTTGCGAAGATCTTTTGACTATGTTCAGGATAATTAAGTTCATCTTATGAACCCCCACTCAGATAGACAACCCTCTAGTCATCTAAGTGATTACATGATCCGAGTCAACTGGGCCGTGTCCGATCATCTCGTGAGACGGACTAGTCAACGTTAGTGAACATCTTCATGTTGATCGTATCTTCTATAGACTCATGCTCGACCTTTCGGTCTGCCGTGTTCCGAGGCCATGTCTGTACATGCTAGGCTCGTCAAGTCAACCTAAGTGTATTGCGTGTGTAAATCTGGCTTACACCCATTGTATTCGAACGTTAGAATCTATCACACCCGATCATCACGTGGTGCTTCGAAACAACAAACCTTCGCAACGGTGCACAGTTAGGGGGAACACTTTTCTTGAAATTATTGCGAGGGATCATCTTATTTAAGCTACCGTCGTTCTAAGCAAATAAGATGTAAAACATGATAAACATCACATGCAATCAAATAGTGACATGATATGGCCAATATCATTTTGCTCCTTTTGATTTCCATCTTCGGGGCTCCATGATCATCATCTTCACCGGCATGACACCATGATCTCCATCATCCTGTCTTCATGAAGTTGTCACGCCAATGACTACTTCTACTTCTATGGCTAACGCGTTTAGCAATAAAGTAAAGTAATTTACATGGCGTTCTTCAATGACATGCAGGTCATAGAAAAAATAAAGACAACTCCTATGGCTCCTGCCGGTTGTCAAACTCATCGACATGCAAGTCGTGATTCCTATTACAAGAACATGATCATCTCATACATCACATATATCATTCATCACATCCTTTGGCCATATCACATCACAAAACACTTGCTGCAAAAACAAGTTAGACGTCCTCTAATTGTTGTTGCAAGTTTTTACGTGGCTTATATAGGTGTTCTAGCAAGAACGTTTCTTACCTACGTAAAACCACAACGTGATATGCCAATTTCTATTTACCCTTCATAAGGACCCTTTTCATCGAATGCGCTCCAACTAAAGTGGGAGAGACAAACACCCCCTAGCCACCTTATGCAAGTACTGCATGTCAGTCGGTGGAACCTGTGTCACGTAAGCGTACATGTAAGGTCGGTCCGGGCCGCTTCATCCCACGATGCCGCCGAAGCAAGATAAGACTAGTAGTGGCAAGAAAATTAACAACATCTACGCCCACAACTGCTTTGTGTTCTACTCGTGCATAGTAACTACACATAGACCTAGCTCATGATGCCACTGTTGGGTAACGTAGCAGAAATTCAAAATTTTCTACGCATCACCAAGTTCAATCTATGGAGTAATCTAGCAACGAGGGAAAGGGGAAACGTTCAAGTGAACGTGGTTGATGGAGTCGTACTCGTCGTGATCCAAAACACCGATGATCCTAGTGCCGAACGGACGGCACCTCCGCGTTCAACACACATGCAGCCCGGTGACGTCTCCCATGCCTTGATCCAGCAAGGAGAGAGGGAGAGGTTGGGGAAGACTCCGTACAGCAGCTTCACGACGGTGTGGTGGTGGTGGAGGAGTGTGGCAATCCTACAGGGCTTCGCAAAGCACCGCGGGAGAGGAGGAGGAAGAGAGGTAGGGCTGCGCCAGGGAGAGGTGGAAAGTCTTGTGTTTGCAGCCCCAAAGACCTCAACTATATATAAGGGAGAGAGGGGGGCTGCGCCCCCTCTAGGGTTCCCACCCCAAGGGGTGCGGCAGCCCCAAAACCCATCTAGGGTGGCGGCCAAGGGGGGGAGAGGGGGAAACTTGCCCCCCAAGTAAGGTGGAGGCGCCCCCTCCCCAAACCCTAGGCGCCTTGGGCCCTGGTGGGGGGCGCACCAGCCCACCTGGGGCTGGTCCCCTCCCACACTTGGCCCACACAGACCTCTGGGGCCGGTGGCCCCACCTGGTGGACCCCCGGGACCCTCCCGGTGGTCCCGGTACGTTACTGATAGCACCCGAAACTTTTCCGGTGACCAAAACAAGACTTCCCATATATAAATCTTTACCTCCGGACCATTCCGAAACTCCTCGTGACATCCGGGATCTCATCCGGGATTCCGAACAACATTCGGTAACCACATACAAACTTCCTTTATAACCCTAGTGTCATCGAACCTTAAGTGTGTAGACCCTACGGGTTCGGGAGACACGTAGACATAACCGAGACAACTCTCCAGCCAATAACCAACAGCGGGATCTAGATATCCATGTTGGCTCCCACATGTTACATGATGATCTCATCGGATGAACCACGATGTCGAGGATTCAATCAATCTCGTATTCAATTCCCTTTGTCTACCGGTATGGTACTTGCCCGAGATTCGATCGTCGGTATCCCGATACCTTGTTCAATCTCGTTACCGGCAAGTCTCTTTACTCGTTCCGTAACACATCATCCCGTGATCAACCCCTTGGTCACATTGTGCACATTATGATGTTGTCCTACCGAGTGGGCCCAGAGATACCTCTCCGTCACACGGAGTGACAAATCCCAGTCTCGATTCGTGCCAAGCCAACAGACACTTTCAGAGATACCCGTAGTGCACATTTATAGCCACCTAGTTACGTTGCAACGTTTGGTACACACAAAGCATTCCTACGGTATCCGGGAGTTGCACAATCTCATGGTCTAAGGAAATGATACTTGACATTAGAAAAGCTTTAGCATATGAACTACACGATCTATGTGCTAGGCTTAGGATTGGGTATTGTCCATCACATCATTCACCTAATGATGTGATCCCATTATCAACGACATCCAATGTCCATGGTCAGGAAACCGTAACCATCTATTGATCAATGAGCTAGTCAACTAGAGGCTTACTAGGGACATAGTGTTGTCTATGTATCCACACATGTATTTGAGTTTCATATCAATACAATTATAACATGGATAATAAACGATTATCATGAACAAGGAAATATAGTAATAATAACTAATTTATTGTTGCCTCTAGGGCATATTTCCAACACCAACATGTTCTAAGGCTGTGTGTTGGTATGGTATCCGGCGTGGTGTGGATTTTGCATGGCCCATTGAGCCATCCCTCCAATACGGTTCCACGCCCTATAGTGGGCTTTGGTTTCTTTGTAATTGGATCAGGTGACTTGCGAGAGTGCACCCTTTTAGTTCGGACGAGGGGTTTAGTGAGGGCTGGAGGATCCCAGAATTTTGCTTGGGTTTTCCAGGCGCTTTCCATCGCATAGTACTTCTGTACTATGGCCGCCAAGTCAGCGAAGTGTGTTATGTCACAACGACTTATGGCATTGAGGATTCCCTTGTCCGTGCAATTTTTACAAAAGAATGAAGTTGTGTCTTCCTCGCGACAGTCCTTGACTTTGCTCATTACAAGGAGGAATCTGGCCCAAAAGTGATGTACTGTCTCTTGGGGCTCTTGTATAATGTGGGAAAGATCGCTTGTATCTGGGTGGGTGGGTAGATTTAAGTCCGAACCCTGATCCAATCCTAGACCCAGGGGCAGAGGACCTTCCGAACTTGGCAGTTCGGGCTCCAGGATGTTGCCCAATTTTTCTGGCCCGCTGTCCGATTCTAAGTTTGGAGTCTGGGTCATATCGTCCCGCTAACGGGTATCCGGCTCGGAGAGCTCGGGAATTCGGACATAGTTCGTCCTCAAAATAGAGGAAGAATCACTGCATTGCTCCTCCACCACTGCTATCTGATGTGTGACTGGCGGAGACATCATAGTCCGTAGAGACTCCCAAGGCGGCGATGCAATCCAAGAGCTCGTTCAAGGATGAGATCTCCATCGGATCCATCTGCTCGGTGTATTCCGAGCTGGCGTGGAGGGTGTTTTTGATGATCCGAGAAGTCATTATCGGCGCGGCGGCCGAACGGGCGGTCCTGACGAAGCCGCCTAGTCGAAGACTTTGGCCTAAAGCCAGGGCTCCCCCAGAGGTGATGTTGTCCTTGATAATAAGGCGAGCCATCAAGCCTTACTGTGACGACACAGTGGAACTCTCAATGAAAGAACCAATAATGTCGGTGTCAAAACCGGCGGATCTTGGGTAGGGGATCCCGAACTGTGCGTCTAAGGCTAATGGTAACAGGAGGCGGGGGACACAATGTTTACCCAGGTTCGGTCCCTCTCTATGGAGGTAATACCCTACTTCCGGCTTGATTGATCTTGATGATATGAGTATTACAAGAGTTGATCTACCAAGAGATCGTAGAGGCTAAACCCTAGAAGCTTGCTTATGATTATGATTGTTCTTGTCCTATGGAGTAAACCCTCCGGTTTATATAGACACTGGAGGGGGCTAGGGTTACACAGAGTCGGTTACAGAGAAGGAAATCTACATATTCGAATATCCAAGCTTGCCTTCACGCAAAGGAGAGTCCCACCCGGACACGGGACAAAGTCTTCAATCTTGTATCTTCATAGTCCAACAGTCCAACACAAGTACATAGTCCGGTTGTCCGAGGACCCCCTAATCCAGGACTCCCTTTCTGTAGAGAAGTAAAACTAAGTTTTTGACTCAATTTGTTTTGCAAAACCTCTGTACTTTGTGATGCTCATCTGCTCTACCTCATTTACAACCTATTCACAGGGTCTGCTGACAGTTTGCCTACAAAATGTCTAACCAGAGCGACAACCAGAACAGATCTGAACAACAAGAGCAGTTGAGTGGGGGCACTAGTCCCTCCAACAGCTATGATGAGGGCAGCAAAATCACACCTAGTAACTTGCCCAAGGTAGCTACTAGAGAAAGAAAAAAGAGAACTTCAGATTCAGAAAATGAAGATTATGTTGTAGCTAAGGATGAGGCCACTTCAAAGAAGAGAGTGATGAAGGAGTTTGGCACTGCTGCATCCACTAAGCCAGGCATGAACAGAAAGGCACCAGCAAAGAGAGTTCCTATGTCTAAGTCCAGAGCCTCCACTCAAAAAACTTTGGGATCTGAACCCAAAGAGACTGTTGCAGAAGGGGAAAAAGTGGAAAGAGAGGGTCAAGAAGACCACTACCAGGATCATTGGCAAGCCCTCTATGATGAGATCTGATAATGAAGACGAAGAGGATGCTGCTCCACCACCTAAGCCACAAAAGCTAATGGGAGATGCAACTAAGTCAGGGGCTGCTGCTAAGCCCAAGCCTGCTCCCAAAGCTGCTGCTCCAGCCACCAAGACTGCACCCAAGAGGAGTACAAGAAACATTCCTGCTGAGGAAAAGAACAAGGCCCCAGTGCCTGAAGTTGAAGAAGAAGAAGCTGAAGCCCAAGTAAAAAGGAAGCTCAAACAAAAGTTTCCAGACCACAATTGTCGGGGGGGTGAACCCCGGGTAGGCAACGAAGCCCGTATCCTTTTCAAAAACAACGGGGACAGCATCGCCCCTCAAGCCGGCACGCACCTGGCGAGTCGCTCGACCCGGCGAAGTCCCACAACCCGGCCAAACTCTCTGACCCGGCGAGACGCGTCGACTCGGCCTGAATGACTAGCACAACCAAAGCTTCCACAACAAGCCAGCTCCACTCGTGGCGTGCTCCGCAATCCAGCCGCAGGTCAGCTCCCGTCCCATCCAGGCGTACGATGGGACGAGTCTTCGGCCACCGATGACCAAGGCAATAGTGCCCTGCCCATGCCTCTGGTTAGCCGAAATGTGGCGACAGTGCCCCTCACCTTCTCGCTGACCATGGCCGGCATGGCTATAGTGCCCCCGCCCTCACCGCTGACAACAGCAAGCGGCGACCTGACGGTGCGCCACTATACACGACTCGACTCGGCCGAGCTCTGATGATCAACAAGACGGTGCACAGTCCCCCTAGGCGCGCGGGGCCCACACCTAGGGGAACCCGGCGAACCACAGGCCCCCTGCAGGTCCCAGCCCAGGTCCCCGGACACCGACAACCTGGACCCACTGACTTGTAACATTACCATTTTATACCTGGGGGGTTGGTCTATAAAACCCCGCAGGAGCCCACACACATACGGGCATGTACGTAAGAGAGCAAGTAAGCAGTAACAGAGCATAGAGAGGAACTAGCCACCGAAACAGGAACATCCATCCAGAGAGAAGGAGCAGCCTAAGCCTTGGCCAGCTTTGCTTCCTCCTCCATACAGCTCTAGGAGCAACATTGTACTGTCAAACATCAAACTACACTCGGCAGAACTAGGGATGTTATCTCTCCGGAGAGCCCCGAACCTGGGTATCTCCGGCATCCCGCACTTGCTCATGCCAACCTCGCCTCTGGAGCCCACCAGCGCCCTCGAGCCTCCTCCTCTCTTTAGCCATCCCATGGCATCTGCCATGCACCCACCACGATAGTTGGCGCCCACCATGGGGCAACTTAAGGAGCTGGCCGGGAGCATGCTGCAGACGAGGCCATCCTCCTACTCCGACGAGTCCGTCACGCTGGCAGACGACGTCGTCGGCGCGCTCGCCGCCTCCTTCGCCGCGCTGCGCATCTCTGATGCGTCCACGGTCGACGAGTACCCCAGCGAGGTGCTCAGCTACTCTGACTCCCCCCTCTCCCTCGGCAGTGGCACTCCGCTGGGGCAATCGACGTCCATGTGGAAGTCTTCATCACCGGCGATGGCGCCTCCTCCTCATCGAGGAAGACGAGGAAGGCCGCCGAAGCCAGGGTGTAGCGGAACGGGCCGAGCCGTCCGATCCGTTGCGAGCCACGATGCAGAGCCTCCGCATCCCCATCGGCACTAACGTCGATGCTACCAACGTCGCTGAGGCCTGAACCCAGCTCGAGGAAAGGCGCCAGAAGATGCTGGAACTGTCCGAGACGCTCGCCGCCACCCAGCATCGTCTGGACGCCACTCAGATGGAGCGCAATGCCGCCTACGGATTCACGCCCGCCGCGGACGAAAGCTGGGTCGCCGATGTGCGTACCCGGGAAGGAGCGATCGGGCGGGCCCTCGGTGCCGTCCCGACCGTCTACGAGACCCCAGCGAAGAACATGCGTGCTGCCCAGGCAGCCGCAGTCGACCTGGACCAGCTCACGAGTGAGGAGCTGAAGGAGCGCATCGGGCGAATGCGCGAAGTCCTCAACACGGCCAATGCCTAGCAGGACCGCCTCAACCAGCTCGCCAAGCCGGTGGGATCTGGCTCCGCCCGCCTTAGCGGACCCGGCGAACTTCTGCATACAGCTTCCTCGCTGCCCGGTGAGGCGCACTCCGGCCGAGCCCGGGCTCGGCGCGACCCGGCCGCCACAGCCACCGGCGGATTGGGCGACGAGCCCGTCCTGGAGATCCAGCATGGACCCAGCCAGCATGGCCGGCGTCCGGCTCCAACCGACCTGCCCCCCGTGGGCTGGTCTCTAGTCGACTCGGCCTGTGCGCCATCATCGACGCCGACGCTCGCCACCGCCTCGATCAGCTCGCTCGCTCCTTGAAGGTGGAGGAGAGCGGCGCTATCGGGCCGGCGTGCTTCGGCCCGCGCATCCGGGAAGAGCCCTTTCCCAAAGGGTTCATGCTCCCTCGCGACACCCCCAAGTACAATGGGACCGTGAAGCCAGAAGATTGGCTCACCGACTAAACCACCGCCATTGGCATCACCGGTGCCAATCGCCATCTCATCGTGCGCTACGCACCACTCATGCTCCAGGGGTCGGCCCGCACGTGGTTGAACAGTCTGCCGATGGGCAGCATCAACGCGTGGGTCGATTTCGACCAAGCCTTCGTCCGCAACTTCACGGGGACCTATAAGCGATCCGGTCGCCCAAGCCAGCTCGCCATGTGCGTGCAGGGAGCAACGGAGACCTGTCGCGAGTACCTCGCATGCTGGACCGAGCTCCGGAACAGCTGCAAGGGCGTCCATGAAGTCCAGGCGATCCAGTACATCGTCAACGGGTGCCGAGACGGCACCCTCGTCAAGCACAAGCTCTTACGCTCCGAGACGGCCACCATGGCCGCGCTCATGGTGACGGCAAACAAATACGCCAACGCCGACTCCGCCATGAAGATCCAGGTGGCGTTGGATGAAGCCGGCAAGGTGAAGCCGGTTCCCCCTCCGAAGTCGGCCAGCGAAAGCAGCCGGCAGCAGCGTCACCAGAACAACAAGCGCAAGGCCGACCAGCCAGTGCAGCGCCACGACAACCGGCTCGTCGTGGCCACCGAGCCCGCAATGGACCTGGCGGCGAAGCGCCGGCAGACCGGTAAGATGGCGTGGCAACCCGCTATGAGCTTCGAAGAGATACTCGACGCCCCCTGCAAGCACCACAGTAGTGCAAGACCGTCCACGCACACACTTCGGCAGTGCGCCATCACCAAGCGCATCATGAGGGGCGACATCCCGTCTCCTCCTGCTCCGGCTCCAGGCGCGAGGCAGCCGCCTCCGCCTCCAGCTGGCGGCTCGATGTGCGACGCCGCCTACCCAGATTAGAACGCGGCCTATGTCATCTTCACCAGCCTCGGTGATGATAAGCGTAGCGAGTGCCTCCTTCGGCAGGAGGTGAACACCGTCGTCCCGGCCAAACCAGAGTTCATGCATTGGTCAGATCGCCTGGTCACCTGGACCCGGGAGGATCACCCGGCAGTCATGCCGAGTCCGGGTGGTTACACCCTCGTCCTCAACCCCACCATCGCGGCATGGCGCACATGCAAGTTCTCCCGAGTCCTCATCGACGGCGGCGGCAACATCAACATCCTCTACCGCGACACGATGACCAAGCTCGGCCTCAAGCCCGAGGACCTGGAACCGACCTGGACGATCTTCCACGGCATCATGCCCGGCGTCTCCTGCTCTCCCATTGGCCAGGTCTGGCTCGATGTCCTGTTCGGTGACAGCAGCCACTTCCAACGTGAACCAATCTGGTTCGAGGTGGTGGACCTGTCCAGCGCGTACCACGCATTGCTGGGCCGACCCGCGCTCGCCATGTTCATGGCGGTCCCCCATTAAGCGTATCTAAAGATGAAGATGCCGGGTCCCAAGGGTCTCATCACCATTACCGGCGACTACCGCAAGTCCCTGGAGTGCGCCCAAGACAGCGCCAAGTTGGCTGAGTCGCTGTTCATTGCCGACGAGCGGCGCCAGCTCGACCGGATCGTCGCCATGGCAGGCGAGGCCTCGGCCGCGTCGATCCAGACCAAGGACCCAGCCGACGAGGCCGCCTTCAAGCCCTACAAGAAGACCAAGAAAGTGAAGCTGAACCCGGAAGACCCCAGCTGCAGCAATTACGTTGTCGTAGGCGCCCGCCTCGACAGCAAATAGGAAGGAGGGCTCGTCGACTTCCTCCGTGAGAATCAGGATATCTTTGCATGGACACCCAAAGACATGCTGGGTATCCCAAGGAAGTACACTGAGCACAAACTTCACGTCCGCAAGGACGCCAAGCCTGTCCGTCAACCCCAACGACGTTTTTCCGAAGAAAAGAGAAGAACCATTAGAAGAGGAAACCAAACTTTTGGCAGCCAGATTCATCATGGAAGTGTTTCACCCCGAGTGTCTGGCCAATCCAGTCCTCGTCAGGAAGAAGAACAAGACCTGCTGCATGTGTATCGACTACACCAGCCTCAACAAGGCCTATCCCAAGGATCCGTTCGCTCTCCCACGGATCGACCAAGTCATCGACTCGACCGCAGGGTGAGAGCTCCTGTCCTTCCTAGATGCTTTCTCCGGCTACCACCAGATCAAGCTAGACCTGGACGACGCCCTGAAGACATCCTTCATCATGCCCTTTGGGGCGTATTGCTACATCACCATGTCATTCGGCTTGAAGAACGCCAGCGCCACCTTCCAACGCTGCATGCAGAAATGCCTGTTGCCGCAACTCGGCCGCAATATCCACGTTTACGTGGACGACATCGTGGTGAAGACCAAGCAGCACCTCACACTCCTCGATGACTTGAAGGAAACATTCTCCAACCTCCACAAATGCAAGGTCAAGCTTAACCAGGAAAAGTGCATTTTCGGCGTCCCGGCCGGAAAGCTGCTTGGCTTCCCAGGCGAATCCGGAGAAAATAAGGCCATCGAGCGCATGCGCAAGCCGGCTCGGCTGCGCGATGTCCAGAGGTTCACCAGGTGCTTGTCCTCGGTTAGCCAGTTTCTAAGCCGGTCGGGCGAGAGGGCGCCCCCCTGTACCAGCTGATGAAGAAGACGAACTCGTTCGAATGGAACGACAAGGCAGACGAGGCTTTCCAAGACCTCAAACGCATGCTCTCCACCGCACTAGTCCTGGACGCGCCGACCGACAAGGAGTAGTTGTTGCTCTACATAGCCGCGACCTGATGGGCGGTCAGCACGGTGCTGGTGGTCGAGCGACCAGAGAAGGGAAAGATCCAAGCCGTCCAGCGCCCGGTCTACTACCTGAGCGAAGTGCTCTCCATCTCCAAGCAGAACTACCCGCACTACCAGAAGATGTGTTATGACGTGTACTTTACCGCCAAGAAGCTGAAGCAGTACTTCCAAGAGCACGTCATCACCGTGGTCAGCGCGGCTCCTATCGGAGAAATCATCGGGTGTCGGGATGCCTCTGGCCAGGTCGCCAAGTGGGCACTCCAGCTGGCCGGCCACACCATCCTCTACGAGCCCCGCATCACGATCAAGTCTCAGGCCCTGGCCGACTTCCTCGTCGACTGGACGGAGACCCAGTACTTGCCGCCGCCCCCTGACTCGACGCATTGGCGCATGCATTTTGATGGGTCCAAGATGCGACTCGGCATGGGAGCCGGCATCGTACTGTCGTCTCTGAATGGCGATCGACTCCGCTACGCGCTCCAGATCCACTTCGCTGCCTCCAACAATGTCGCCGAGTACGAAGCCCTTGTGCACAGCCTCCGGCTTGCCAAGGAACTCGGAATCCGGTGCATCCTGTGCTACGGCGACTCGGACCTGGTGGTGGAGCAGTGCTCCGGCGAGTCGGACGCCCGCGACTCCAACATGGCAAGCTACCGTTTCTTCGTCCAGAAGATGTTCGTGTCCTTCGAGGGCTGCGAGTTCCTCCACATCCCGCGTGTGGAGAACGAAGCGGCCGACACGGTCACCAAGGATCGCCTCATCCCAACAATCCATCCCGTCTGGCATCTCCCTTGAGCACCTGCACAAGCCGTCCGTCAAGCCATCACCAGACTCCGAGTCCATCCACGTTCCAAACGACCCGGCCACATCTCAACCCGGCCCGGGGGCTGTTGAACCCGGCCCGGGGACTGCCGAACCCGGCCCGGGGGCTGCTTAGCTTGACCCGGCCGCCATCGCCCCGAACCCGGTCGTCGCCATCCCGACCCAGGGGCTGCTCAACCCGGCTCGGGGGCTGCCGACTCGGAACCCACCCTGGTGGCCGTCTTCGCCATGGTTACGGCTCCGTCTTGGGCCCTCCCAATATCAGAATTCCTGGAGAACATGGTTCTCCCCATGGATGAGACCGAAGCCCGGCAAGTGCAGCATTGGGCGTCCGCCTACAGCATCATCAACAATGAGCTCGTCAAGCCTAGCTCCACCGGTGTGTTCTAGCGCTATGTCAAACAAGAATAGGGCATCGACATCCTCCTCGACATACACCAGGGCGAATGCAGGCACCACGCCGCATCCCGATCCCTGGTGGCCAAGGCGTTCCGCCATGGTTTCTACTGGCCCACGGCCCTCCAAGATGCTGAGTCACTTGTTCTCAAGTCTGAGGGGTGACAGCGCTTCAGCAAGCGTAGCCACTAGCCGGCATGAGCACTCCGCACCATTTCGATCGCCTGGCCCTTCGCGGACTGGGGACTCAACATGGTGGGACCCTTCAAAACTGCTCAAGGTGGCATGACGCACCTGCTGGTGGTTGTGGACAAGTTCACGAAGTGGATCGAAGCACGGCCAATCAAGAAACTGGACGGGCCAACAGCCGTCCGGTTCATCAAGGACATAGCGGTTCGCTACGTCATGCTGAACAGCATTATCATGGACAACGACACAAACTTTGCCAAGGGCACGCTTGAGCAATACTGCTCCGTCTCCAGCATCCGCCTCGACCTGGCCTCCTTTGCACACCCGCAGTCCAACGACCAGGTCGAGCGGGCCAACAGATTCATTCTGTCCGGCATCAAGCCACGACTCGTTGAGCCACTCATCCGCTCACCTGGCAGCTGGCTTGACGAGATGCCGGCCATTCTATAGAGTCTCTGCACCATGCCGAATCGGCCGACCGGGTTCACCTTGTTCTTCCTCGTCTATGGAGCCGAAGCTGTCATCCCGACCGTCGTCGAGTTCGACTCGCCGCGTGTCGCGATGTACATCGAAGCCGAAGCTAGAGAAGCCCGCGAAGACGGCATTGACCTACTCGAAGAAGCCCGCCTCCTGGCGCTCAGCCATTCGGCAATCTACTAGCAAGGCCTGAGGCACTACCACAACAAGAAGATCAAGCCCCTTTCGTTTCGCGAGGGCGACCTTGTCCTCCGACTCGTCCAAGAGCATGCAGGCCAGCACAAGCTATCCCTTCCATGGGAGGGCCCATTCATCCTGAGCAGGGCTTTGCGCGATCGCAATGCCTACTACCTCATCGACGCACGCAAGTCAAACAAGCGCAAGAGAGATACCGCTGGCGAAGAAATGACCTAGCCACAGAACGCGCAACTCCTCCGCCCGTTTTACAGTTAGCCGCATGAGTGTTTGTATCGTTGCCTTTTGTAAATGCATGAAACTATGGGTTTCCCTAACGAGACTCGGGGGATGCCTTTTGTTGACCAACTTATTGTGTCCCTACTTTTTTGCATCACCATGCCACTGAACCCGGCCACAGGTCCGACCCGCTCAACTCGGGGGCTCGGGGGCTGGCCGGCTCAATTGCCACCCTGCCGCCTTACTTGGTGATTCCTGATACAGTAAGGATGCCGCGGTCCCCCACTTCGCCCAAAAGCCACATATCTGGCTTCGTCTGTCGGTTGGCAAGCACAACGGGCCAGAGCTCCTTCACGCTTCATACACCAAGTCAAAGGCTGCTGGGTTGATCAACCCGGCCCGCCACTCAGAAAATGAACAGCCACACGACCGGCTGCTCGCCAACCGGCTACGCCGGGTTGCCGACAGCCGGCCAAGTGGGTGTTTCGCTCGCTCTCAATGTTTTGAAGAGCCCAAGTCCTGCGTGCTCCTCTCAAAGAACTAAACCCCTTGTCATGGACCGGAGCCTCGGCCGTCTGACTCGCG
>NC_041393.1:442659927-442684425 GCF_002162155.2 Triticum dicoccoides | reverse complement strand
ATCGGTCCGAAAAACGAAAAGCAAAAGCAGAAACAGTCACGACATATACACATAAATATTTAAAAGGCCCACGGCCCGAGTTCATTACACCCTAAACACCCTGTGGGTGGGTGGACCTGCTACCTAACTAATTCTACTAAGAGTATCTCAGGCATCTCCAACACCACGTCGTGACGTCGATGGCTTTCCCCTGGCGGCCTCTGGGTCCAGCGAGGCACTGGTGTCCTCCTCGGCACCCCCATCGCGGTAGACGCCCGTCTCCTTGGAGCTCCCCTCCGGATCATGGAGAAGCGGGCCATAGTCATCGCCGTCCACGACCCTGCCATCTTCCATCCACTCCAGGTGGAACTCGTCATGGAAGGAGAACTCAGTGATGTACATGGCCCGGGAGGCAATCCGACCGTCTTGCTCCTGCAACAACGGCTCCAAGCTGGCCCGCTAGCCCATCAGTGCGTACAGCTGCAGGTCTGGATGCCAAGACAGCGCGAACCGAAGCACCATCTCAGCGCCGGCACGAGCAGCGGAGACGCGCCACTCGTGAACCCAGTCTTGCCCATCTCCAGCCAACGCGCCAGGCGCGTGAAGCTGCTCGGCTCGATGGAGTCCAGCCAAAGGGCCGCTGATACGTCTACAACATATCTACTTTTCCAAACACTTTTGCCCTTGTTTTGGACTCTAACTTGCATGATTTGAATGAAACTAACCCGGACTGACGCTGTTTTCAGCAGAACTGCCATGATATTGTTTTACGTGTAGAAAACAAAAGTTCTCGGAATGTCCTGAAAATCCACGGAGGCACTTTTTGGAAAATATAAAAAGATTGGCGAAAGAATCAAGACCAGGGGGCCCACACCCTGTCCACGAGGGTGGGAGGCGCGCCCACCCCCCTGGGCGCGCCCCCCTGTCCCGTGGAACCCCTGAGGCACCGCCGATCTCAGCTCCAACTCCATATATTCCGTCTCACGGAGAAAAAAACCAGAGAAAGTTTCATCGCTCTTTACGATACGGAGCCGCCGCCAAGCCCTAATCTCTCTCGGGAGGGCTGATATGGAGTCCGTTCGGGGCTCCGGAGAGGGGGAATTTGTCGCCGTCGCCATCATCAACCATCCTCCATCACCAATTTCATGATGCTCACCGCCATGCATGAGTAATTCCATCGTAGACTTGCTGGACGGTGATGGGTTGGATGAAATTTACCATGTAATTAAGTTAGTTTTGTTAGGGTTTGATCCCTAGTATCCACTATGTTTTGAGATTGATGTTGCTATGACTTTGCTATGCTTAATGCTTGTCACTAGGGCCCGAGTGCCATGATTTCAGATCTGAATCTATTATTTTTTCATGAATATTTGTGTGTTCTTGATCCTATCTTGCAAGTCTATAGTCACCTATTATGTGTTATGATCCGACAACCCCGAAGTGACAATAATCGGGATACTTCTCGGTGATGACCGTAGTCTGAGGTGTTCATGTATTCACTATGTGTTAATGCTTTGTTCTGGTTCTCTATTAAAAGGAGGCCTTAATATCCCTTAGTTTCCGCTAGGACCCTGCTGCCACAGGAGGGTAGGACAAAAGATGTAATGCAAGTTTTTTCCCATAAGCACGTATGACTATTTACGGAATACATCACAACAAAAAAAACACTTCTGTGATGATACGTGTTTGTCACAGTAGGTCACGTTTTTTTCATGCATGTACATCCATGACAAATTTATGACAGAATCAAGATAGTCATACCTGTGTTGTCGTAGAAGTGTTCCATGACATTACCAAAATTATCATCACAGAAGTGTCCACTTCCATGATGATAAATCACGCGTCACAGAAGTACTAACGTCAAGGGTCACCGACACGTGGCATCCACCGTAACGGAACGCCGTTAAGCTATCTGGTTGGGTTTTGGATCCGATAACCCGTTAATAGCCCCGACCAATGGGGATTTTCCACGTGTAAAATCATCATTGGCTGGAGGAGACACGTGTCAGGTCCGCGCTGACACAGGTGTAACTCATCCAATGGGCGAGACGCGCCTATGATATGGTGACATGTGGACCGGCCCATCAAGTTTAAATGGGCCGGCCCAACTAAAGGACCACATTATTTTACGGACCGTAATGGGCTGGCCCAGCTAAAGGCCCACGAGATTTTGCGGGCCATAATGGGCTGGCCTAGCTAACGGCCCACAAGATTTCGCGGGCTATAATGGGCCGGCCCAGGTAAAGGCCCACAAGATTTTTGTTTTCCATAATGGGCCGGCCCAGGTAAAGGCCCACAAGATTCTTGCGGATCATAATGGGCTGGCCCGGCTAAGGGCCCACGAGATCTCGCCGACATTAACGGGCCGGCCCAGCTGTAGGCCCACAAGAATTTGAGGGCCCTAGTAGGCCGGCCCATTAACTGGCTGCCATGTTTTGGGCTAAATGCCGGCCCATATTTGATCCGGTCCATTAATGGCCTGCCATGTTCCGGGCCTAATAGTGGCCCATATGAGATCTGGCCCCTTAAAAGCCTACCACGTTCTGGGCCAAATTACAGCCCAGATCAGGTACGGCCCTTTAAGAGGCTATGGGCTCAATTATGGCCCATATCAGATTCGGCCCATGAACTGGACACTATGCTTTTGGGCCCACTTGCTAGAGGACCACTTACTAATTCGGCCTGACATTAGTTTTGGCCTCTTAAGGACCCGTTTAACATTTTGGCCCTACATTAATTTCGGCCTGTTAAATGCCCGTCATATAGTTGGGCCTAACTACGGCCCGGTTTGCATCCGGCCTGCTCGCAACCGATATCTGATTGGGCCAAACAAGGACCGAGACAATTTTGGCCTGTTAAAAGCCCGTGATTTGATCCGCACAATCATGGGTCGGGGTTCATTTAGGGCTGTTGACGGCCCGTTAGCTGTTCGGCACGTTTCAGGCCCAACCTACATCGTGATTGCATGACGGCTCGATTATGTACCGTAATTTTACGGTTTGACCGGTTTACTGTGAAGACAGTAAAATAACTGCAGCATCGTGAATAAGAAAAAACCTAGACTATACAATAAAGAAATCACAGCATATTACATCAGTGGGCATCAAAGTTCGCCACTATGATAATAAAGCACAAGCAGACAGCAGATTACATACATTGGGCATCAAAGATGGCCACCAGTGCAAATAAACACGCAGACAAAATAATATACAAAACCGACAGCACTTCAATAGAGTTCAAGAAAGGTTAGCCCTGCTGGGGAGCTACAGCGCAAGCAGCTGAGCAAGATGATGAGATTGCGCTTGTTCAACACTTAAATCTTCTTCACTCTGAAAGATAAACAAGCAGACAGATGACAGGTTTTGCACATAAAAGTATCAGTGCTGACAATTCATCACATTTCTTACTGATAAATAAAGTGACACAGTTTAAAATTGCATTAGCACAATATGGTATTGTTCAGGTCAAGACATGGCAGGAAGTGACATTGTAAAGAAGTTGGCAGCTTCACCACACCATTGGATTACAGATCAAGAACTCATAGGTATCAATGGTTAGTGTGCTGTCAATTTATCCCATTTCAGATTGGCAAATAAAGAGACAGTTTAAATAATACTCCCTCCGTCCGGAAATTACTTGTCATCAAAATGGATGTGTCTAGAACTAAAATACATCTAGATACATCCATTTCAATGACAAGTATTTTCGGACGGAGGGAGTAGTAGAATGATATGACATTGTTCATAATTAAGACATTGCAGAATATGACATTGTCCTGTAGTGGGTAGGTTCACCACACCACCGGATTACGGATGAAGAACAGAAGCATACATGCAGTGCAAAAGAAGATCACTTGCTTTGTATACTTTAATTTACATGGTATGAATAAGGAACTTGGTTGTACAACTGAAAATTTAAATTGAGAAAGGACAAACTTTTGTTTATGAACTAGTACATAATAAACTTTAAACATGCAATTTGATGCAAACACCAAAAATAAACAGCTGTTGCAGTCATGCCTAACCAAATATATACAACAAAGTTTGAAGGCTTGAGATGGACAAACTTACATTATTGGTGAAGACACGCTCTATAAAGGCCTTGTCCATGCTGATGGGGGGGGGCAATTCAAGATGTTTACCACAGAATCTTCTTCATAAGCATTGCCTTTATTCTACATTTTGTTAAGAGTAAATATAGATGTGATAATATACGAAAAAATGGAGAATATTTAAGATAAGATGAAGAGTGATGCTACATAACCAAGTAGCTATAAATGTAAGTGCAGCGATACAGGCAAAAGGTACAGCCAAGAGCAATGCATAACTAAACTTCTTCAGTACCAACCTTATGGTAAGAGTAAATATAGATCTGATGTGTAGAAAATGGAGGGCAAAGGAAAATAAGCTGCAGAGTGATGGTACATGAACAACTACCTGTCATTATAAGTACACTGATAAAGGATAGCATGTACTTATTACAAGAACAATGCAGAGCTAAAAAAACATTGGCATTGGATACTGAAGAATTTGGAGCAAACAATTCATAAGCAAGCTATCATGCATACTGCTGTCACATAATGAACCAGGTATGTATGCAAGTAAAGTGATACAGGACAACAGGTACTAACAAGAGCAAAGCAGCGGGCAGCATATTTGCGATATCCTATCGTTCTTTTCAAACCGGAATTCTTCTTCGAGCAGATTTCCTGCAAACAAGATCCGTAAGGCACATGCGAAAAAGTAGAAGTTCAAATTGTCATGTGATTTCATAGACAGTACCTCATCCTGGGAACTAGACCAGTGCATAACAATGTTTTTCCATTCAATGTCTTCTAAATTTAGCACAACAGACTTCACCGGAAATTCGTTTATAGATTTGCCACCAAAGTGTGATTTCCTCAGGTAACACCGCTACTGCTGCAATGCTTCCTTGAAAAGCACAAGCAAGCTTTCCTCGTCATGACTATCCAGATTGACCCTCGCCTAGTTACAACAACGTAATGTAAATCATTGATGTGTTCAATCAGTAGAAAACATGAAAATAATAACCATTAATAATAGCACTTACACGTAAGTTGGACTGGAAGATGTGAAAATGGTGTTTGTCTTCACAATAATCTTACCATGATGGGAATATATGCACGTAGTCCCTAACAACATTGTGACACCAAAAAAAATTTAACCTTGTTTTGTTAATTAAAATTTTACCAGGAAATTAAAACTTTTATTTTTTGGGCTCACTTTTGATTTTTTGAAACATTTCCTTTCTTATTATCATGGAGTTTTTACCTCAAGTGAAATACTTCCCAAATTTATTGGACTCTCTTACCCTCTCAAATAAAACTTTTCTTTTATCAGAGGAATTAATTATAAAATTATTTCCCTGATCTTTATTCCTTTAAAAATGGTTTTTCCATGGTTTGTGGTCCTTTTTGAACTACATCCATTTGATAAAATCTTTTAAAAATCCCACCAAAATTTGGAGATGTCATGTGATGTTTCTAAATCACTATTGTACAAAAAGATTTTTCTTTCATTGAATATTTTGAGCTCTATCCCAAATTTTCAAATCTGGTCCAGTGGGCAATTTTGCAGTACAACCTATTTAAATATTTCTTTAAAACTTCCACCAAAATTTTGGGATGTCAATATGAGTATGTTAATTAACTTTTTGCAAAAACCTAGTGATTTTCTTTGGAATAATTGAGTGAATCAACCTCTTTTCCACTCAGGTTCAACTTGATGATTTGTACAGCAACTATATTTTAAGTTGCTCCTTTATCCATGATTCTTTTACCTACTTGTAGTCCTCCATGCTAAACCCCTAAGTTCAGGAGCATGCACCCATTGGATCATTTTTTGTTCATGAAATGATGCCATTCACCTCCTGTCCAGAATTGAAGTACTGCAAAACTTGCACTAACAAGTTTGTGCTTTTCACAAACTAACCTCACCACCCTCTCTTTTATCTAAAGAGACCCCACTCTGGAAGATTTGGCCACTCCAAGAAATGCCTAGGTGCCTGTGGCATTTTGTCAAACACCTTGAGAGCATGAACAGATTTGGCATGAGTTTTTGTTTGCATTATGAACTTGGTCTCCTGACCAAACCACCTTGTCCCTTGATCATCCCTCTATCACTAATATAGTTATGTTGCTTGCCAACCTCACCCGAGACCCCTAGCATGCCCCGACATTTCGTCGAGCATGTTCCGTGTGTGCTCTGAGCGCGAGCAGAGCACGCGTATTGCACGTGCCGCGCCCGAGCCGACACGTCATGCCCCTAGTTTTGCCCGCTCTGTAGAGCCACGCCACTCACTCCCCTCCTACCTGCAACACGCCAAGCATGCCCTCGCCACGTCTCCGGCAAGCCAGGAGCTAGCCGCCACGGCTGCCCGACAGCCCCTGCTCATGTCGGCGCCGCCCGAGCCTCTCCCTCTCACCACCTGCCCCAGGAACAGCGCGAACTCATCCGCAACCTCGTCCTCTAGCACACGTCGCCGCCACGTCGACCTAGCTACAGAATGGCGGTCGCCGGCGACCTTATCCGCGGCCACCGTCGGAACCGACCCCGATTGCCTATTTAAGAAGCCCCGAGCTCGTCCCCGCACGCAGGCAGTCTCAAGCCATCTCCCTAGGACCCTCTTTAGGAGCCAATCGGCCCGGGGAGATCTCCTTCCCCACTTCAGCAACTGCAGCCGCCGCCACTGCCCCAGCCATTCCGGCGCCACCAGGGCCTCCCCCTGCTCGATTTGATCAGGAACCACCGTAGCCCCAAACCCACTTTGCTCCCGAAGCCTCCTCCGCCGCGAAGCTCACCATCGGCGACTCCCTCCACCCCCGCCGACCCAACGACAACCGGGAGGACCGCCCCGGTCTTGCGGATCCATCCCGACCCTCTGGAGCCCGCGGGGAGCCGCCGTTCGCCGGCGTTGATCGCCGTTCGGGCAGAGGAAGAGGAGGGAGAGATGGACTGGTCAAACCTGACCAGTGGGCCCCCTGGAACCACTGTCAGTGACCAGCCCTGCTGCCACGTGTTTTAATTGGTAACGTATTTGCGAAGTACGTATTCGACGTGTACACACTCGAAACGTTTTCTTTTCTTTTTCTGTTTTATTTAAAAACCATGAATTTGACTATTTGACTCTCTATATCTTTTTAAATAAAACTCCAAATGAATTGATTCTTTTTCCTACCTCCCTCAAATTTAGTCTAGTTTATTTTAAGATTTATTTGAAAAAAAATTCGGACAACTTTTTGGTACTGTTTTTGAAACTATATATTGATTCAAAAATATTTTAAATAGGATTTTGGAGAGAGGAGAAAGCCTACAAAGGTTTTGGACTGCACCCTGCCTCCCCACAACTTGAAGGCAAGCATCCTGAACCCTGGCATAATATTTTTGATGTGTTGGTTGACACGATTATAACACCACCTTATTTCGGAAAACTCGTTATTTTATGTCGTGATGCGATCCTTTGCATGAATGCATATTAGTGATTTCCTTGCTGTTGGAAATGAATATACTTGTGATGGTAATCATCCTCATGTGCCTTGCATGCATGCCGGAAAGGAATCCAGGAAAGCCTCTGCCTTGGGTAGGCGTGAGCTTGTCGCCGGTCTCCGTCGGGACGGTTATGTCCGGTATGGCATAGTAAGGTATAATGAGTGTTGATTGTGTTGGTTGAAATATATTTGTTATACATGTCATGCAGGGAAATTATTAATCTCATGAGACGACCATAGATCGAGTCTTGTTCCAGTAATCCCCACACTTGTTTCGTGCTACCACTTGTCCCTGACATAGGTAGGGTACGGTTCAGTAATTTGTCAACCCCTTTCTAGCACACACCATACAGAGGGGCCGGGATGAGGGTACCATGGCCATGGATTAAAGCCAGTCATCCGGTCAGGGGGCATGGGTGTTTCGGTTGTAGCCGAGGGGGTAGCTTCCCTAGTTTTGCACCCGGTATAAATTTTGTGATCCCATGCTAATCGAGGTTGATCCCAGTTTTGCCTCCCCACTTAGAGTTTTGCTTAACGAGTGTCGTGGGTGATTCCAGACACCGGGAAGTTAAGCTGGTGTGTGCAAGTCAGGTGCGTTTTCATTTAAAAGACCGTAGACGGAATTAGTCTTGATGGACTAAAGGAATCCGTTACTCGTGGGTAAAGAGTACACCCTCTGCAGAGATTAAACCTATTCGAATAGCCGGGTCCATGGTTAAGGACTACAGTCTGGGTTGGGTCAAGTGTCGGTCTTAGTGTCGGTCTTCGGAACAGAAATTACTAAACCAGAACGTGGGTCATGCTTGATGACTTGTGATAATTATGTTTATGCTTATTATGGACTAACCCATTATATCATTGAGTATACCTGGGACGGTTCTACCTCCTGGATATTCATTGTGATTATCTATTTTATAAGCCCTTTATGTGGTGTCGCTGAGACGCCCGATTGTGGCATTGCTTGTTATCTATTTACTTTATAAGCCCTTTATGTGGTGTCACTGAGACGCCCGACTGTGGCACTGCTTGTTATTTATTTATTTTAGAAGCCCTTTATGTGGTGTCGCTGAGACGGACGACTGTGGCATTGCTTGTTATTTATTTACTTTATAAGCCCTTTATGTGGTGTCGCTGAGACGCCCGACTGTGGCATTGCTTGTTATTTTTTTACTTTATAAGCCCTTTATGTGATGTTGCTGAGACGCCCGACTGTGGCATTGCTTGTTATTTATTTACTTTATAAGCAATTTATGAGGTGTCGCTGAGACGCCCGACTATGGCACTGCTTGTTATTTATTTACTTTATAAGCCCTTTATGTGGTGTCGCACAGACGCCCGACTGCGGCATTTTATTTCCATTCCATTATTGCTTATTCGTGTTTCATATAAATAACCTGCTTGCATACATCAGAGATTTTATTTTATGACTGACGATGTGATCATAGAATATTTCAGCGCATGATTATCATTTATATTATCCCAGTGTTCATAATGTTGGCGAGTACATTCAAAGTACTCACTGGCTTCTCCCTGGCTATTGTCTTGGCCAGATTTCTTGCACGGAGAGGAGCGACGCGATGACATCACCGGAACCTAAGCAGTGGTGGTAGCAGCCTCGCGAAGATAGGAGTTACCTGGTCAGCTGTTCCTGTGGGAAATGGAGTCCCATAGACACTAATGATCCACAAACCGCTTCCGCCATCAACCACTAGAAACCATTTGTTGTACTCACAGGCCAGAATGGTCTTGTACTACATATTTTGTATTTTGCTTGGAATTTTTTGTATCAAATTGGTGCCTCATTAGCTAAAAGTAATCCTGGGGCTGGTGAGCACAATGGCCATTTTCTGGAAATTAATACCCGAAAACCGGTCGTGACAAACTTGGTATCAGAGCCAGGCTGACCATTGGCTAATCCTATCTTAGCCAGGTCGAAAAACTTAGGCAAACCAACCCACCAGACCTTAACCAAACCCCAGCCAAGCTTCTCGTGCAAGATAGCCACACAGTGACCCCGACACTTTTGGCAGTCAGTGCCCAACCTATCAACCTAGCCTGTCGACCACGCACCAGTGACCAGCACCTAAGCTGTCTCATTCGCAAGCGTGCAAAGGAAGACTCCATCCCCTTTTCCTATAAAAAGGGCACGCTAGCCCCAACCCGGCACAGCACAGCCTCTACCCCAAACCGAGCCATAATGCCTGGCCCCGTCGTGCACAATGAAACCACAGCAACCAACCTTGGAGGTTTTGTGACCATACTCGCAAACCTCACCCGCCGTGCCTATGCGTTAGAAGAGCCCCCAGAATATGTTGTGTACCAAGGACCCATGAGCGGTGAGGACCGTCAATTTTGGGCCACTGTGCACATCTACGGTAGGAGCCTATCGCCAGAACGCCCCTACAGGTTCACCGGAAGGACAACTTCCTTTCAGCCACAAGCCGTCCAACTAGCAGCGCGAGAGGCTATAGTTAAACTCCGGCACTTGTCGCCCAGAGTTAACTGTCGCTCGTTCTACTATTACCCCAGACGTGAAGGGTATGGTAGACCACCCCAAGTTGCCAACGGAGATCACGAGACGGATCCTACATTGTTGCACCTAGTGCGCTATGTAGGTGCACTAGAGGAACTGTTCGATCAAATCACCATTGATCTGATTGCAGGTCGTGGAGAGCTAGTTCGTCGAGCCCCAGTGAGAGGAGAAGGCGAGCCCGACGCCGACAACCCAGTTGTGCTGTTCGGACACCCGATCGAGTCCCTGAGGTCTACCCAGCCATCGGCCAAGGTGCTTTGATGACCCCAGAAGTGCTTCGTCGCCTTTTGGGAGCACACTCCAACGGGATTGTGGCCAACAATCCCCGAGATGGTCATCATTGCTACCCCGAGCCTGCAGCCCCTCAACCCCCTCTGGCTAATCCCGACAGTGAGAACCGAGGAGAAGCCTTGACATCCACAAGGCACGCCCGCTTGGATATAAACGAGGTAGACTAAGTCACTCGAGTTGTGTCGAGTCCCAGTGTATCCTCACTTTATAATCCCGTGACCTATTAAATAAAAGCAGCCTGTCGTCGTGCCTCTGTTATTTAAATAGTAACCTTGCAAGGATATATCAACCTGCAGTTACATTTTTATTCCGGGCACAGCTACCAAAACCACCTCGACGAGCCCCATAGTGATACGTCACTTTAGTGAAATGTGTGTATCTGTGGCTTTGACACCGACCCTTGGAGCTGAACTGGAAAATTCATTACCTTTCACCACGGTAAAATGACCCAGCTCCAGTGCTATAAAAAGGCCACCTCATGACCTTGCCAAGCACCCCTCACCTTGTGCGCCATTTCCTACCATGTCGAGCCTTAGTATTTATCTGAGAACCCCAGATGCAACCCCAGGTAGCTTTGTCAAAATATTGTGGGACTTTACCTGTAGTACCATGGGTTCTAGCCAGCCACCCCAGTACGAGCTGTTCAAATCGAGAATCACCCAGTCCACCTCGAGAAATTGGGCAGCAATACACATCCCTCCCGTAGACTCAAACCAAGACCCAACGGAGGTCTCCTTCGTAGGGAAATCTATGTCGACCCCGCATATGGCCATAGAAGCTGCTGCGTATGAAGCGATTGCTCGCCTTCGATTCGCGGTACCCTATGCAGCGAACGAGGGTATTATTACTTTCCGAGCCATGCAGCACCCGGAGAAGTAACATCCTTTCCCGGTGGACGAATTGAGAGAGACCCGATACTGGCCAATCTTGTCCAGTACATCATCGCTCAAGAACGTTTAACCCAACGTGTGATGGGTTACCTCCAGAGCCTCGCGGATTTAAATCCTCAGATCGCCATCGGCGGAGCACTGAGGCCCCACCAGGAGAGACGCATTCATCGATTGGTCAATCCACCTGCCCCGATAGAAGAGGAGTGTGTCCCAGTACCAGAGACGTTTTCTAGGGACCCCGTCCAGTTACCGTTTGCATTATAGATGTCGCTGCTGTATTTATTATTGCAACTTTTATTTATAAGCTATAACTTATGAGTGGTACCCCGAGTTTGCCCGGCGAGTAAATCTTTTAGTTTCTATTAATGTGAGTAGTTCTGTTGCGGTTTGACTCTAATATATTACCGTTTTCTCTCGCGAAAAATCCTGAAGTAAGATTTCTTTTCCCAGAGCTGCTGCATCGTATGCCTTCTCACGACATGGGATTTTTCTTATTCACACAGCACCACGACGGCAGACTCACAAGCACAACCATTCGAACGCATACCCTGCTTGCAAAAACACGTGACCGTGGAGTATTTTTTTTCAAAACAATTCCTAACAAATCTCGAGGATGACATTTTTTCTTAAGGGGGTAGTGTTGTGACTCCAAAAAAAAAAAATTTAACCTTGTTTTGTTAATTAAAATTTTACCAGGAAATTAAAACTTTTATTTTTTGGGCTCACTTTTGATTTTTTGAAACATTTCCTTTCTTATTATCATGGAGTTTTTACCTCAAGTGAAATACTTCCCAAATTTATTGGACTCTCTTACCCTCTCAAATAAAACTTTTCTTTTATCAGAGGAATTAATTATAAAATTATTTCCCTGATCTTTATTCCTTTAAAAATGGTTTTTCCATGGTTTGTGGTCCTTTTTGAACTACAACCATTTGATAAAATCTTTTAAAAATCCCACCAAAATTTGGAGATGTCATGTGATGTTTCTAAATCACTATTGTACAAAAAGATATTTCTTTCATTGAATATTTTGAGCTCTATCCCAAATTTTCAAATCTGGTCCAGTGGGCAATTTTGCACTACAACCTATTTAAATATTTCTTTAAAACTTCCACCGAAATTTTGGGATGTCAATATGAATATGTTAATTATCTTTTTGCAAAAACCTAGTGATGTTCTTTGGAATAATTGAGTGAATCAACCTCTTTTCCACTCTGGTTCAACTTGATGATTTGTACAGCAATTATATTTTAAGTTGCTCCTTTATCCATGATTCTTTTACCTACTTCTAGTCCTCCATGCTAAACCCCTAAGTCCAGGAGCATGCACCCATTGGATCATTTTCGGTTCATGAAATGATGCCATTCACCTCCTGTCTAGAATTGAAGTCCTACAAAACTTGCACTAACAAGTTTGTGCTTTTCACAAACTAACCTCACCACCCTCTATTTTATCTAAGAGACGCCACTCTGGAAGATTTGGCCACTCCAAGAAATGCCTAGGTGCCTGTGGCATTTTGTCAAACACCTTGAGAGCATGAACAGATTTGGCAAGAGCTTTTGTTTGCATTATGAACTTGGTCTCCTGACCAAACCACCTTGTCCCTTGATCTTCCCTCTATCACTAATCTAGTTCTGTTGCTTGCCAACCTCAACCGAGACCCCTAGCATGCCCTGGCATTTCGTCGAGCATGTTCCGTGCGTGCTCTGGGCGCGAGCAGAGCACGCGTATTGCACGTGTCGTGCTCGAGCCGACACGTCGCGCCCCTGGTTTTGCCCGCTCTGTAGAGCCATGCCACTCACTCCCCTCCTCACCGCAACACACCAAGCATGCCCTCGCCACGTCTCCGGCAAGCCAGGAGCTAGCCGCCACGGCCGCCCGACAGCCCCTGCTCATGTCGGCGCCGCCCGAGCCTCTCCCGCTCACCACCTGCCCCTGGAACAGCGCGAACTCATCTGCAACCTCGTCCTCGAGCACACGTCGCCCTAGCTACAGAATGGCGGTCGCCGCGACCTTATCCGTGGCCACCGTCGGAACCGACCCCGATCGCCTATTTAAGAAGCCCCGAGCTCGTCCCCGCATGCAGGCAGTCTCAAGCCATCTCCCTAGGACCCCCTTTGGCAGCCAATCGACCCGGGGAGATCTCCTTCCCCATCTCCGGCAACCGCAGCCGCCGCCACTGCCCCGGCCATTCCGGCGCCACCAGGGCCTCCCCCTCTCCACTCTCTCCACCAGAAGCTCTCTCTTCCTCCCGTGAACCCATCCCACTGCTCGATTTTGATCGGGAACCACCGTAGCCCCAAACCCACTTTGCTCCCGAAGCCTCCTCCGCCGCGAAGCTCACCGTCGGCGACTCCCTCCACCCCCGCCGACCCAACAACCACCGGGAGGACCGCCCTAGTCTTGCGGATCCATCCCGACCCTCTGGAGCCCGTGGGGAGACGCCGTTCACCGGCGTTGATCGCCGTTGCCTCGCCTCCGTTCGGGCAGAGGAAGAAGAGGGAGAGATGGACTGGTCAAACCTGACCAGTGGGCCCCCTGGACCCACTATCAGTGACCAGCCCCGCTGCCACGTCTTTTAAGTGGTAACATATTTGCAAAGTATGTATTCGACGTGTACACACTCGAAACGTTTTCTTTTCTTTTTCTGTTTTATGTCAAAACCAGCAATTTGACTAAACTTTAACTGGCTATATCTTTTTAAATAAAACTCCAAATGAATTGATTCTTTTTCCTACCTCCCTCAAATTTAGTCTAGTTTATTTTAAGATTTATTTGAAAAAAATTCAGGCAACTTTTTGGTACTGTTTTTGAAACTATATATTGATTCAAAAATATTTTAAATAGGATTTTGGAGAGAGGAGAAAGCCTACAAAGGTTTTGGACTGCACCCTGCCTCCCCACAACTTGAAGGCAAGCATCCTGAACCCTGGCATAATATTTTTGATGTGTTGGTTGACACGATTATAACACCACCTTATTTCGGAAAACTCGTTATTTTATGTCGTGATGCGATCCTTTGCATGAATGCATATTAGTGATTTCCTTGCTGTTGGAAATGAATATACTTGTGATGGTAATCATCCTCATGTGCCTTGCATGCATGCTGGAAAGGAATCCAGGAAAGCCTCTGCCTTGGGTAGGCGTGAGCTTGTCACCGGTCTCCGTCGGGACGGTTATGTCCGGTATGGCATAGTAAGGTATAATGAGTGTTGATTGTGTTGGTTGAAATATATTTGTTATACATGTCATGCAGGGAAATTACTAATCTCCTGAGACGACCATAGATCAAGTCTTGTTCCAGTAATCCCCACACTTATTTCGTGCTACCACTTGTCCCTGCTACAGGTAGGGTACGGTTCAGTAATTTGTCAACCCCTTTCTAGCACACACCGTACAAAGGGGGCGGGATGAGGGTACCATGCCCATGGATTAAAGCTAGTCATCTGGTCAGGGGTCATGGGTGTTTCGGTTGTAGCCGAGGGGGTAGCTTCCCCAGTTTTGCGCGCGGTATAAATTTTGTGATCCCATGTTAATCGAGGTTGTAGCCTTCCCACTTAGAGTTTTGCTTAACGAGTGTCGTGGGTGATTCCAGACACCGGTAAGTTAAGCTGGTGTGTGCAAGTCAGGTGCGTTTTCATTCAAAAGACCATAGACGGAA
The DNA here is from genome assembly GCF_002162155.2 of Triticum dicoccoides. Lineage (NCBI taxonomy): Eukaryota > Viridiplantae > Streptophyta > Magnoliopsida > Poales > Poaceae > Triticum > Triticum dicoccoides. The sequence continues at coordinate 442,669,564 of NC_041393.1, read as the reverse complement.
TTACTCTTGATGGACTAAAGGAATCCGTTACTCGTGGGTAAAGAGTACACCCTCTGCAGAGATTAGCCTATTCGAATAGCCGTGTCCATGGTTAAGGACTACAGTCTGGGTTGGGTCAAGTGTCGGTCTTAGTGTCGGCCTTCGGAGGAGAAACTACTAAACCAGAACGTGGGTCATTACTGATGACTTGTGATAATTATGTTTATGCTTATTATGGACTAACCCATTATATCATTGAGTATCCCTGGGACGGTTCTACCTCCTGGATATTCATTGTGATTATCTATTTTATAAGCCCTTTATGTGGTGTCGTTGAGACGCCCGATTGTGGCATTGCTTGTTATCTATTTACTTTATAAGCCCTTTATGTGGTGTCGCTGAGACGCCCGACTGTGGCATTGCTTGTTATTTATTTACTTTATAAGCCCTTTATGTGGTGTCGCTGAGACGCCCGACTGTGGCATTGCTTGTTATTTATTTACTTTATAAGCCCTTTATGTGGAGTCGCTGAGACACCCGACTGTGGCATTGCTTGTTATTTATTTACTTTATAAGCCCTTTATGTGGTGTCGCTGAGACACCCGACTGTGGCATTGCTTGTTATTTATTTACATTATAAGCCCTTTATGAGGTGTCGCTGAGACGCCCGACTGTGGCACTACTTGTTATTTATTTACTTTATAAGCCCTTTATGTGGTGTCGCACAGACGCCCGACTGTGGCATTTTATTTCCATTCCATTATTGCTCATTCGTGTTGCATATAAATAACATGCTTGCATGCATCAGAGATTTTATTTTATGACTGACGATGTGATCATAGAATATTTCAGCGCATGATTATCATTTATATTATCCCAGTGTTCATAATGTTTGCGAGTACATTCAAACTACTCACTGGCTTGTCCCTGGCTATTGTCTTGGCCAGATTTCTTGCACGGAGAGGAGCGACGCGATGACAGCGCCGGAACCTAAGCAGTGGTGGTAGCAGCCTCGCGAAGATAGGAGTTACCTGGTCAGCTGTTCCTGTGGGAAATGGAGTCCCATAGACACTGATGATCCACAAACCGCTTCCGCCATCAACCACTAGAAACCATTTGTTGTACTCACAGGTCAGAATGGTCTTGTACTACATATTTTGTATTTTGCTTGGAATTTTATGTATCAAGTTGGTGCCTCATCAGCTAACAGTAATCCTGGGGCTAGTGAGCACAATGGCCATTTTCTGGAAATTAATACCTGAAAACCGGTCGTGACAAACATTGAAAGCATTGTCTTTTAAACTGGGAATAAATGGAATGGGGTTCCAATCTGCAGGAATTGGCTGTCTCTGCAGTTGGGATAGGTCTTCGGCCGGTGGACTTGCTGTAGTTTTTGCTGGAGTGGGATTTTTCTGTGGTACAGCTAGTGCTATGGCAGATGAAATCGGTATACCTTTTGCTGGAGTGCAGGTCCTTTGTGGTGGGGCTAGTGATGTGGCCAGGGAAGTATGGGTACAGTCTGCTGGAGTCGGTCCTACGTTTTGTGTCACAGCTCTATCGAACATGGTAAAAAAGAGCAAGCAGATTTTGGATAACAAAATGTTGATTGCGTAGTGCCCACACATGATGAACCAGAGCGCATTAAGAATGCAACTCCCAGCTGTCTCTTGACCATTTCAGGCGGTTGGATGAAGATCCTACGTCTCCTAACCCTTCTTCTTCCTCGTCTGTGATTCTTCCCATACAGAACACCGCACGGGCAGCCGGCCGGACCACCGGCCCCCATCGCCTGTGTTCCTCCGCCACCCCCACCCCCCACCCGCGTCGAGTTTTCTTTGTTCGGCGAGGCCGCACAACCACCCGAGCCCTTTGGATAGCACCGGCGAACTCCGGCGAGCTCTGAGAAATCGACTGACCCAATTTTGAAATTTAGTCTACTGTGGTTTAACTAGTGTGAAATATAAAAGGGGAAAACCATAAGCATTGGGAGTATAGTGGTGAGCATGCCATGGCTGATCTGAAGGTGCAAAACAGACAAAGGCAACTTCGCACCAAGACAAGAAACCAGAGTAAAGCAGTGGCGATCTATTTTCTTGCTGCGATAAAAAAGTTGAGCAGATACGAAAGAGTACTGCCTCTGGTGCGGCGCCGTGTACGCATCTGGTGAGAATTTGATGGTGCTGCGATAGCGATGGCTGTCGAAAGCGTGGAAGCAGATCTAGGAGGGTAGACGGTGGCGGCAGGGTGCGGTGGACGAGATGGTCGTAGGAGCGGCGCCGGCAAGGTGGACGACGGCGGGGATGAAGCGAGAGGACGGGATGCAAGGATCCCGGCCGGAAGGCGTGGATGAGAGAGGTCGATCTCTTGTAATGGACGGCGGCGTCGGGGTATCAACTCCGGCATGGTGGAGGAGGATGGCGGTGGATGGGATGCGACGGCGGACGGAGGAGGGTGGGGTGGAGAGGGTGATTTGTCGCCCACGGAGTACGAATGGGGAAAAGGGAGGTAGTGAGGAAGGGGGGAACCATGTAGTAAGGGCGCGCTTGTCTCAAATGCGAGGAAATTTACAAACTTAGCCCCCATTTCAAATTTCTACTACATCACAGCAACATTAGTCGGTTGCGGATAGGACGGTAATCTCGCATACACCGAATATTTGCCTATGAGAGTTTGTTTTTGGCGCCCGCCGTGTATGAATATGAATCGGGGAGGGAGTCGATTTCGGTCGAGGGCACACTGTGTTTTGGCGCCCACCGTGTAAGAATCCGGGTGAGAGGCGGTTATGTCACGTTTGGGTGAAATTACAAACCTACCCCAATGGAAACCTATAGAAATCCAGCAGATAGGCTTTGCGTGGCAGGGATAGGCAGTAGTGATTTCCATCTCGCAGATTTTGGTTTCGGGCGGTTACTGCGACTTTCCCCGCTTCGTTCAAATTTTGCACAGTGCACGTTTACCGTGCCAACTCAATTCGAATCCCTTTTGTATTCTACTATTTTTTTGGGCGGTATCCATTTTCAATTGGAATTACATTCTATATACATCATTTTTTTACATATATACTTTCAAAAGCACAACAAAGAATTCTGCTCCTTTATATGTATAATATGATTTAGAAATACAACGATCTCGAAATCTTAATGTTGAATTCGAAATTTTTTAACCAAATTATGTTCTACTAAAATGTTTGGATCTGTAATATCTACATATTAAATAACATATATGTGTGTGAATTCATATGATTACGCATGTTTGATACATCAATTTTGGTTCGAGTATGGATTACATGTATCATAATCTCGAATTCAAATATTTGAATCCCTTTTTTGTTCACTCCTTTCACACCCATCTCTCTCGCATGCATCCTCCTTCAGATAGCCATCACTCTCTTTTCTCCAGCTCAGCCGCACGCTCACTTCATGTTTCTCCTATCCTCGCAAACATGGTCTCTCGACATCTCACTTGCGAAGTGTCACACTCTCCCTATCATTATACAGTACACGGTTTTCATTATCTCTCATGTCTCTACTGTTCTCTGGTATCACTCGGTACCTAAGCTTTCTTTTTCACCGCCACACACACAGTCTCCACTCGTCTTTCACTTTATCTTTCTCTCTATGGGATTCTCTCACACACCCTATATGTCTCTACATATGACTCATACCACTAAAATTACTCTCTCTCTCTCTCCTATAGACACAACATTTGTGCGGTCTCCTTTTCGTCTCCATCCCAGACTGACACTGATTAGACAACCCCGACTACCGTCTCCTCTCTCTCTCTCTCTCACAGACACACACACACAACTCCTGCTTCCACCCCCTTCCCGACTACCGTCTCTCTCTCACACGCACAAAACTCTCGCTTTCGCACCCCGACTCGTATTTCTCTCACAAGCATTTATCGACTGGCTAGCCTCTAGATAGGTTTATACACCCGCACACTCATGCTTCCACCATCGCATACATGTCTCTCTCTCGCTCCTTGTATCTATGTAGCTTTTTCTTCCCTTCTTGAGACACGCCCTCTCAATCGTGCACACACACACTATCGCCTCATTTTAAGCTTATACCTATCGCACACACACTACTTGTGTCTTTGTCACACATGCACTCCGTCCTCCTCCACTCTCCCTCTCTCTCACACACACATGGGCTTTTTGCAACACCTAGCAAGATGCCATGCGTTGCACGGAACATCAAGATGCATTTGTATGAGTAGTTTATCTTGTGGGGGAAAAGGATGAACGAGGGAAGACCTCATTTGCAAATGTGGAGAGGGGTGTGGGTATGTTTTTGCAAAATTGCCAAAGTTTCCTTCTTATCCGTCAGATATAGATCGGATGGCCTATATTGCAGGATGGCAGACACACGATCATCACCGACAATGCTTTTTATAAGAGTAGGGATAAAAAATAGAGTTGGCGATGATGGTGGGCCTGCCATCCTGCAATGTAGGATCCGATTTATATCTGACAGATAGGAAGGAAAATATGGCAATTTACCCACACTCTTCACCACATTTGCAGATAAGGCCTTCCCTCGTTCATCCTTTTCTCCCATGAGATTTTGATATTCCGTGCAACGCACGGGCATCTTGCTAATAAGAGTAGAAATTAGACATATACCACTTCTCGAATCTTGAAACCAATAACATGCCTCCCTTATCTCATCAAAACCGCCAAAGGAATATATTTTGAGTGAAACATAACATATTTTTAGTGATATACGTATTTCAAAACTAGACTTTTTTTTCTATCGAATCGGTGAATATGTATTAATCTACTTTGATCGTGTCGCAACGCATTGGCACATTGCTAGTAGTTATTATATTTTTTTGGACACCAGACAAACGGTGGAGTACATATACGAAGAGAAGAGGCGCACACACGCAGTCGGCCTCTCGCTGTCTCGCACACATGAGTGTTACGTAAAGGCGACATTAACAAATAAATCCTAAAACCCTAGGTGCATGATTGCTGCATTCGCGGGTACCGGGTACGTGGTGGAGCACCTTTGTAGGAGTTGATGGTCAGGACCACAGGTGAACGACATGGAGCGTGGTGGCTCGCCAGTTGCCACAGACAGAGTAGCCACGTTTAAAATATCATTTTTTTAGCGGGGTTAAGAGTTCCGATTTTAAATGGCATGTTTATTTGACTGAATTTTAAATGGCACATTATGAGTAGTAAGTAGTTTTTAGAACGATTGGTATGGAGCGAAAATGGGATTCATAGTACTACGTACCTCCTTGGCATATGGTTGTATGGGTTTATGTTACGAGATGTTTAACCTAGTAGTTCTAGGGCAAATACTATGGTTTAGATTTAGATGCTGGTTTTCTGTGATCGGAAGGGGAAACCCTTCTTTGATTAAAAAAACTACTACCTCCATTCTGGTTTACTAGTCCCCATCGTACTTTGGGTCAAAGTTTGTCCATGAATTTTACTTGTAAAATGTGAATGGAAAACGAGATTTTGTTATACCCAAACAAAAATGGACTGGAGGGAGTGATTGCTCTTACACGGATGCGACCTCTCATAGCGCAGGCATTGAACTGGCGTGCCGGCCAAGAGGGCCGCACTCGCTGCAGGCCCGGCTGAGCACGCCTCCTCACCGCGTGCAACCAGCTTAAGACTGCCCCGCCTGCCTTCTCAGAATCTGCGTGTGTGCCGGCAAGACGTCCTTCTGCGAGCCGGCAGGCATTTTAGAACACAAAAAATGACTAAAATATAATTAATTTACGCATGGTCTTGACTTGTTGTGCTCGCACTGGTAGCAGGAACTAGTAGAGGTTTTTCTTTATTTATAACGCTCCTCACATTTTTTTGGCTTTGAAGTGAATCACGGTTGCGGACATTATGTATGAATGTGCAGATATCTGTGAACATGAGTTTAATGTGGAAGTTGGACCTGGAATGTAGGGCTTGCGCGTGAACTATACCATGTCCAATGGTTCGTCTGTTATTGTTTGGAAAGTAATTGCTGTTATTACATGACCCGAAAAAACATTTTGTGCCACATCAGTAGATGCACAAACATCACAACAGGCATGCTGACTAGATAGACATTTGAACCTAGCTATTATGAACGAAATTTTGTATTGACAACAGTTTTAGATAGCAGGAGACGCCTAGCCTACTCTGCCTCTGCTAGCTTATTTCTGGCTTCTTCCATATCTTCTTTGGCTTGGGTGAAGAGAGCATATGATTGCTCTTTTTGCTTCTTCAAGAACTCAGCTACATTCTCAAGGGCTGCTGCACTCTTTCTTTCAGCCTTTACTAATGTCACGAGGACACGAACAGCTGACGACTCCACCTGGCTTGTGTGTAATCCAGCATCATCTGGGAATTTGCACCTTGTGTCTAATCCAGCATCATTAGGGAACTAACACCTTGTGTGTAATCCAGCCTCATTTTGGAAACATGATCTCGAGGTTGACCATACTTCCCTCCTCGCAGGAATTGCATCGTGACATGAAGTTACTTCTTTTTTAGATCAATACTCAGAGAAACCTAGATCCATTTAGTAGAAGCCAGATAAACAGAACTCCGAGAAGTGAATTCAAAAGGAAAAGAAATATAAAAACAGATTACACGGTGAGAACATGCACTTCCAACATCAAGTTAAAAACGAAAGCATTAGGACGATTAAGACTCTTCTTATTAGACATCGAAGAACACCACGCTTAAGAGAAACAGAAACTACAACATATACACATCGAAGAACACGAGGCTAAACGAAAGTAATCGAAAGGGTGTTACTTACCAAAGCTCATTTTACAGGTTCGGTGTAGCTCCTCTTTAACTTGCTACGCTCCTTGAAGATGTCCCAAATATCCCGTGTTTGGCCATCATTGCTCCTCTGCATGTTCACACTCGTGGTTTCAAAATCTCAACATGGCAAGAAAAATACTACTAGTAATACTCGCGCATCTTGTGGGCAACATTAAAGCAATCGTCTGCCATGTTAGAGCATCTCCAACAGAATCGCAACACGCGGCGCTTTAAAAAAGCGTTTACAGTGCTGAGATCGAGAAGTAGATACTAGAGAGTAGAGGATAGTTCTCAGCATAGATAGATAAAAAGTGATAATTAAACTACTCCTCGTTGTCCGACTGCTCCTCAGTGATGTCCTCCTCCGACGTCTGACTGTAGGCGTGAAGATACCGATCGTCGTCGGATTCCCAGGGCGACGCTGCTCCTAGCCTCATGTTGAATTGAGCGTCCCCTTTTCGCCTACGCTTGTCCTCGCGATAGGCGGCTCGCTCCGCCCTCCTCTTATCCCTCTCCGCCCTCCTTTGCGTGTAGAACTCGCGCTCGTTGATGATGTCCTGCGGGAAGTGTTGGCGCCACAGCGCAATGGCTTCCTCATCCATCTCGGCGATGCCGAGACGGTGCTCCCGCCTCCGATTGTCGCGACGATCCTCGTTGGTGCTAAGCCGCGGCAGAGGCGCGAGCTCCTGCGCCCGCTCCCGCGTCGGCACGTTGGGTAAGTTCAATATTCTATGAGGCCACCGGAGGCGCCACGCCGCCGCATCGTACGCGCGGGCAGCCTCAATGGCAGTGTCGAAATTGCCAAGGCCGAGGCACATCCCAGGGAACCAGATCTCGACGGAGAAGCCGCCAGAGGGGCGCGCGCGGACGCCGCGGTATCCCCAAGTTTCCCGGCGATGCGGTGGCATGGTGGCGCGGCGGCGGCGAGGCGAAAAAGAGCGGGGAGAGAGCGGTGGCGAGGCACAGAGTGGTGGCAAGGCACAGAGCGGTGGGAGGGCGTTGGATTTTATAAAGCGCGTCGGACGCCGCGCACCAAAACTAGTGCACGCCCGACCGCTTCTTCCCGCGCGCGCGCGATCCTTTCCCGACGTCTCTGCTATCTCTACTCTCTTCGCTATGGTTATATTTATTTTATATTTAATATTTAATATTTATCTCTACTTCCTTTACTGTCTACTTTTTTTCTCTATACTTTTTTTTCTTGCAATATAGGCCGTCCGATTTATATCTGACAGATAGGAAGGAAACAAATGGGAAGTTTGCAAAAAGATACCCATACCTCTCTCCAGATTTGCAAATAAGGCCTTCCCTCGTTCATCCTTTTCTCCCACAAGATAAACTACTCATACAAATGCATCTTGATGCGTGCAACGCATGGGCATCTTGCTAGTTCTAAAAACCTTTCCATCATTTGCCACACTGCTGGTTGCAGATGAAAAACCTACACAAGCACAACGCGATACAGGAGCGACGCACAATTACAAGCTGATATTCTGTTGGACAATGGAGGCTATAACCAATTAGTTTTACGGGAACAATAGCACCCAGGAAAATTGAAGGGTAGGTATGAACAAAATTGGAACCGCACATGTACTGCTAAGTGATTCAATACACACATTACCAATCGAGGAGGAGAACGATGGTCGCGGCGGCCTCTGTGAGTCATGGTCGGCAACGGGAGTCAGTTCATTTTCCACGACGGTGGTACTTCTGCGCTTGGCGTCGGCTTCTGGGAAGCAGATCCGAGATCGTGGAAGACGATGCCGGGGAAGACGCTCCATCTATGATGACGACGGTGGACCGGCACCAGTGCGGCGTACAAGGTCGTCGATGAGGCAGATGCGCTGCGGTGGACGAGTGCGCCGATGTAAAGGGGAGGAGCACAAAGGCTGAGGTGCCGTGGAGAAGTCTATTTTGCGGTGGGGATAGAAAATGGGGAGTATTCAGTTGTACTACTCTGGGTGCCGGGGTGGGGCTGGCTGGCTAGGGTGAACCTGAAATACAAAAATAGCCCCCTACCAAGCGTCGTACGTAGGCCTATTCCGAAGGCTATGATGTTAACTTCCCACTGCTCGAATCAGGGTCGCGGGAGATTTTCCCACCAACCGCAAAATTTTGTGACACAGGACTCCCCGTGTGGCGTGTTAAGTGATTCGGCTAAGCAACTAGCGAGTAGTAGTAGTAAACTCTACATATTAGGTTTAACCAAAGTCAAACTTCCTAAAGTTTGACCAAGTTTATATAAAAATATAAACATTTACCATAACGAATATGTATGATGTGGAAGTACATTAAATAATGAATCTAATGGTATTTATTTGTTATTGTATATGTTAATATTTTTTGTTATAAGATTTCTGAGAGTTTACAAAACATGACTTTGACCAATGCTAATACGCGGACTTAAATAAAAACAGAGGGAGTACACATTTGTTTTCTTAGTTTGTAGTGACCTAATCATTTGTTGAAATTGTGAAATAAATATATTAGGCTATTGACTTCGAATGTAATGGTCTATACAATTCAATAGTTACAATCGTTGTCGAATCCCAAGATGTATACAAGGTCTATAGTACTTCACAACATGCTCAAACTCACATAATCCCAGTTAAATGAGAATCTAAATGCATTTCATAGTTATTACTTTGTAGGATGCAACAAAAACAACCAAAACTCTACATCAGCCATTACAGAAGCAACATTTTGACATATCCCATTGTGTGAATGAGACGTGCAGAGAGAGAGCTTTTGAAGATGGAGCAGATAGGGCAGGAAAGATTGTATGTAGGTGGACGAGAGAGTAGGAGACAAACCTAACGACACACACACACACACAGAGAGAGAGAGAGAGAGACAGAGAGAGAGACTGAGAGAGAGACAGAG